>NW_007146377.1:0-4084 GCF_000164805.1 Carlito syrichta
CTTCCTTCCTTCCTTCCTTCCTTCTTTCTTTCTTTCTTTTTTTCTTTTCTTTCTTTTCTTTTCTTTCCTCACTATGTTGCCCAGGCTGGTCTCAAACCACCTAAATTGGGACATCCTCTCGGCCTTTACCTCCTAAACTGCTGTGATCACAGGCTTTTCATTTGATTGACATCCTGGTTTTCCTGCCTGGTCTTGAACTCTGGGCCGGAGGTGATCCTCCCAGCAGGCCTGCCCTCACCCAAGGTTTTCTGGGTTTTACTTGGGATTGAGGTGCGGGCTTCCAATGGTGTCCAACCTGGTCTCTAACCCCCAGGCTCCAGCCATCTTCCTGTCAGCCTCCCAGAGTGCCAAGGAGACAGGTGTGAGTTGCCAGGCCATCTCTACTCCCCCAATGATTTGAGAGTCATGTCCTCCCTTTCCCAGAGGCGACCATTGGGAGCAGCATGTGAGCCCACCCTGGGGAATGAGGCAGATGTAGGTGTGGGCGCCCCAGGGGTGATGCACCACTGTACCAGTGGCTATCCCCGGGGATGACTCAGTGGATGACTATGGCCACCCTTGCTGGGTTCCCAGGACTTTGGAATGCAGTGTGCCTCATGGTGGGGCCCAAGCAGGGAGTGGAGACCAGCACAGGGCCTCATGCCTGTCATCCTTGCTCTCTGGTAGGCCGAGATGATAGGTTGGCCTGAGCTCCTGGGTTCAAGCCCAGCCCAGGCACCTTGGCGAGACCTCGTGTCTAGAAGTAGCCAAAAAAACGAGCTGAGTGTGGTGGTGCATGTCTGTCGTGCCAACACTTGGGAGGCCACGACCTGAGGATCGCTGGAGCCCAGCTGGTGGAGGCCATGGTGGATGAGAGTGGGCCCCTGTGCTCTGCCCTGGGTGACACAGTGTGACTCTGACTCAGAATAATAATACCAACCACCACCACCACTAACACCACAGGCCAGGCTCAGGGACTCAGCATGGCATTCCGGCCCTTCAGTGGACCAGGTGAGTGGATTGCCTGAGCCTGCATGTTTTACAAGAGCCCGGGACACTGGGCAAACCCTCATCTCGGCCATCAAAATTAAATCCATATATTAGCCGGGTGTGGTGGTGCAGGCTTGTGGTTCCAGCCACTCGGGGGACCAAGGCATGAGGATCACCTGAGCTCAGCAGGTGGAGTCCATGGTGTTCATGAGCATGCCCCTGCATTCTGGCCTGGTAGACAGAGCTGGATTCTGACTCGAAATAGTATTAATCATCACCACCACCACCACAGCCACCCTGCACAAGGTGTCATCCTCAGGGTTGGGAGAGGAAAAGGCACTTTCTGGCATGTTGCTCATGGAATATTTCAAAGCTGACCACAGGGCACGTTCATCCCATGCATTCAGCCATGTGCTCCAGAAGTCCAGACTCCACCCTCCAGACTTGTGTCCCCTAAGGCAGAGACACTTGTGAACTCACAGAAGAGATGGCCCCCAGTTAGGGTGAACTTCGGGTACAGAGTAATCAAGGCAATCCAACAACACCGTGGCCAGCCCTGGTTCCAGTTCCCTGGTCTGCCCTTCCTCTCCCAATCACTCCATCATCCCCCTCCCATGCCTGCCTTTCACTGGGGAGCCATGGATGCACATCATGATGCATGTGGGAGGCTTCTTTTTTGTCACTGGGGTTTCTGTGGACTGGTTTGGGGTGTGGTGACATGATCTTGACTCCTGAGGCCTCAACTTATGGGTCTCAGAGTTGGAGTCTCACTCCATCGCCCAGGCTGCAGGGTGGTGTATTGTTCCCAGCCACCATAGACTAGGCCCACAGGGTTCTGGCAAATCTCACCCCAGTCTTCTGAGGAGACTGAAAGACAGGTGCACACCACCATGCCTGGCTCATTTGGGATGGAGGGTAGAGATGAGTTCTCACTGAGTTGCCTGAGTGGGTCTCATCTGTGGGCTCGGGCTGGCTGCTGGCCTCTGCCTACCAAAGCGGTGAGGTGATGAAGCTGAGTGCCTGAGCCTGGCCTCAATACCTCATCAAAAATGAACCAGAAGGCCTGGCATGGCAGCCCATGCCTGGAATTCCAGAGCTCTGAGAGTCCGAGGTGGGCAGATGGTTAGAGCCCAGGAGTTCAGTATCGGCTGGACCATGCAGGGAGAGCCCATCTCCATACCCATCCAAACAGAGGGTCTGTGGTCGAGGTGCCCGTCTTCCCAGTCACTCAGGAGACTAATGCAGGAGAATCACCGGAGCCTTGCAATTTCGAGGCTGGCGGTGAACAATGGTAGTTTCCACGGGCCCCAGCCTGGGTCACCGAGCTAGACCCTGTCTCCAAAAAATCAGAATTATACACAGATACTCAACTGCGCATGGTGTGTTCACAGGGCAATTGGCTTTAGAGCCAGGAAAAATGGGATTGGGGGAAGAAATGTCCCTGGGTGAGGGATGTGTTCCTTTCCCTTTTTGGTGGAAGATCCTCATTGCCAAGCTGAAGGGTTGGCCTCCCTGGGGCACATTTCCACCTCATAGAGAGAGTCGACAGGAACACGGCCATGGAGCCACAGGAACTCCTGTTCTAAAGGGAGGCAGCCATTGCTGTGCTTCAGGCAGGAGGGTGCCGAACATGGGGATCCTCATATGTGCAGGGGGCGGGAGGACTTAGGGAAGAAGGTTTGCAGGAGAATGGATGTCTTTGTTGTCTTACATTTTCTTTCTTTCTTTTCTTCTTTCCTCACTATGTTGCCCAGGTTGCTCTCAAACTGCCCAAATCAGGACATCCTCTAGGGCTTTGCCTCCCAAACTGCTGCAATAACTTTCGATTTGGTCAGCATCCTGGTCCTCCTGCCTGATCTTGAACCCTGGGCCTGAGTTGATCCTCCTGGCAGGCCTGCCCTCACCCAAGGTTTTCTGGGTTTTGCTTGGCATAGAGTTGGGGGCTTGCTATGATGTCCAACCTGGTCTCTAACTCCTGGGCTCCAGCCATCTTCCTGTCTCAGCCTCCCAGATTTCTGAGGAAACAGATGTGATTTGCCAGGCCATTCTCTCTCCCCCAATGATTTGACAGTCATGCCCTCTCTTTCCGAGTGGCGGTCCTTGGGAGGAGCATGTGGGTTCACCCTGGGGAATGAGTCAGGTGGAGGGGTGGGTGCACCAGTGGTGACACACCCCTGTGCCAGCTGCTCTCCCTGGGGATGGCTTGGCGGGTGACTACGGCCCCACTCGCTGGGTTCCTGGGATGTTGTAAGGCAGCGGGCCTCATGGTGGACCCCGAGATGGTGTGGAGGCCAGCTTGTGGGCTTACGCCTGTTATCCCTGCAATGTGGTAGACCGAGGAAAGAGGATGGCCTGAGCCCTAGGCTCGAGATCAGTCCACGCACCTTGTCTCTAGAAGAAGTCAAAAAAATGAGCCGAGCATGGAGACACACTCCTGTCATTCTGGCCAGTCAGGAGGCCATGATGGGAAGATCGCTGGAGCCCAGCCTGTGGTGGCTGTAGTGGCTGAGAGCAGGCCCCTGCACTCCGGAGTGGGTGACAGAGTGGGACTCTGACTCAGAATAATAGTACCAACCACCACCACCTCCACAATCTGGGCTCAGGGGCTCAGTCTGGCACCCCGGCCCTTCAGAGGCCCAGGCAAGTGGACGACCTGAGCCTGTGGTTTCAAAAAGACCTGAGACACTGGGCAAGACCACGTCTCAGCCTTCAAAATTAAACCAAATATTAACTGGGTGTGATGGCTCAGGCCTGTGGTTCCAGCCACTTGGGGAACCGAAGTGCGAGGATCACCTGAGCAGCCGGTGGAGGCTGCAGTCACCGTGAGTGTGCCCCTGCGTTCTGGTCTGGTTGACAGAGCAGGATTTTGACTCCAAATAATAATAATCACCACCACCACCACCACGGCCACCCAGCACGAGGAGTCATCCCCAGGGATAGGAGAGGAAAAGGCACTTTCCGGCCTGTCATGCATGGGATATTTTGAATATCTCGTGCACTGGGCACATTCATCCCGTGCCTTCAGCCATACGCCCCAGAAGGCCTGGCTCCACGCTCCAGACTTCTGCCTCAAGACAAAGACGCCTGTGAACTCATGGAACAGATGGCCCCCATT
>NW_007146378.1:0-6179 GCF_000164805.1 Carlito syrichta
CCATCCTCTCGGCCTTTACCTCCTAAACTGCTGTGATCACAGGCTTTTCATTTGATTGACATCCTGGTTTTCCTGCCTGGTCTTGAACTCTGGGCTGGAGGTGATCCTCCCAGCAGGCCTGCCCTCACCCAAGGTTTTCTGGGTTTTACTTGGGATTGAGGTGCGGGCTTCCAATGATGTCCAACCTGGTCTCTAACCCCCAGGCTCCAGCCATCTTCCTGTCAGCCTCCCAGAGTGCCAAGGAGACAGGTGTGAGTTGCCAGGCCATCTCTACTCCCCCAATGATTTGAGAGTCATGTCCTCCCTTTCCCAGAGGCGACCATTGGGAGCAGCATGTGAGCCCACCCTGGGGAATGAGGCAGATGTAGGTGTGGGCGCCCCAGGGGTGATGCACCACTGCACCAGTGGCTATCCCCGGGGATGACTCAGTGGATGACTATGGCCACCCTTGCTGGGTTCCCAGGACTTTGGAATGCAGTGTGCCTCACGGTGGGGCCCAAGCAGGGAGTGGAGACCAGCACAGGGCCTCATGCCTGTCATCCTTGCTCTCTGGTAGGCCGAGATGATAGGTTGGCCTGAGCTCCTGGGTTCAAGCCCAGCCCAGGCACCTTGGCGAGACCTCGTGTCTAGAAGTAGCCAAAAAAATGAGCTGAGTGTGGTGGTGCATGTCTGTCGTGCCAACACTTGGGAGGCCACGACCTGAGGATCGCTGGAGCCCAGCTGGTGGAGGCCATGGTGGATGAGAGTGGGCCCCTGTGCTCTGCCCTGGGTGACACAGTGTGACTCTGACTCAGAATAATAATACCAACCACCACCACCACTAACACCACAGGCCAGGCTCAGGGACTCAGCATGGCATTCCGGCCCTTCAGTGGACCAGGTGAGTGGATTGCCTGAGCCTGCATGTTTTACAAGAGCCCGGGACACTGGGCAAACCCTCATCTCGGCCATCAAAATTAAATCCATATATTAGCCGGGTGTGGTGGTGCAGGCTTGTGGTTCCAGCCACTCGGGGGACCAAGGCATGAGGATCACCTGAGCTCAGCAGGTGGAGTCCATGGTGTTCATGAGCATGCCCCTGCATTCTGGCCTGGTAGACAGAGCTGGATTCTGACTCGAAATAGTATTAATCATCACCACCACCACCACAGCCACCCTGCACAAGGTGTCATCCTCAGGGTTGGGAGAGGAAAAGGCACTTTCTGGCATGTTGCTCATGGAATATTTCAAAGCTGACCACAGGGCATGTTCATCCCATGCATTCAACCATGTGCTCCAGAAGTCCAGACTCCACCCTCCAGACTTGTGTCCCCTAAGGCAGAGACACTTGTGAACTCACAGAAGAGATGGCCCCCAGTTAGGGTGAACTTCGGGTACAGAGTAATCAAGGCAATCCAACAACACCGTGGCCAGCCCTGTTTCCAGTTCCCTGGTCTGCCCTTCCTCTCCCAATCACTCCATCATCCCCCTCCCATGCCTGCCTTTCACTGGGGAGCCATGGATGCACATCATAATGCATGTGGGAGGCTTCTTTTTTGTCACTGGGGTTTCTGTGGACTGGTTTGGGGTGTGGTGACATGATCTTGACTCCTGAGGCCTCAACTTATGGGTCTCAGAGTTGGAGTCTCACTCCATCGCCCAGGCTGCAGGGTGGTGTATTGTTCCCAGCCACCATAGACTAAGCCCAAAGGGTTCTGGCAAATCTCACCCCAGTCTTCTAAGGAGACTGAAGACAGGTGCACACCACCATGCCTGGCTCATTTGGGATGGAGGGTAGAGATGAGTTCTCACTGAGTTGCCTGAGTGGGTCTCATCTGTGGGCTCGGGCTGGCCGCTGGCCTCTGCCTACCAAAGCGGTGAGGTGATGAAGCTGAGTGCCTGAGCCTGGCCTCAATACCTCATCAAAAATGAACCAGAAGGCCTGGCATGGCAGCCCATGCCTGGAATTCCAGAGCTCTGAGAGTCCGAGGTGGGCAGATGGTTAGAGCCCAGGAGTTCAGTATCGGCTGGACCATGCAGGGAGAGCCCATCTCCATACCCATCCAAACAGAGGGTCTGTGGTCGAGGTGCCCGTCTTCTCAGTCACTCAGGAGACTAATGCAGGAGAATCACTGGAGCCTGCAATTTCGAGGCTGGTGGTGAACAATGGTAGTTTCCACGGGCCCCAGCCTGGGTCACCGAGCTAGACCCTGTCTCCAAAAAATCAGAATTATACACAGATACTCAACTGCGCATGGTGTGTTCACAGGGCAATTGGCTTTAGAGCCAGGAAAAATGGGATTGGGGGGAAGAAATGTCCCTGGGTGAGGGATGTGTTCCTTTCCCTTTTTGGTGGAAGATCCTCATTGCCAAGCTGAAGGGTTGGCCTCCCTGGGGCACATTTCCACCTCATAGAGAGAGTCGGCAGGAACACGGCCATGGAGCCCCAGGAACTCCTGTTCTAAAGGGAGGCAGCCATTGCTGTGCTTCAGGCAGGAGGGTGCCGAACATGGGGATCCTCATATGTGCAGGGGGCGGGAGGACTTAGGGAAGAAGGTTTGCAGGAGAATGGATGTCTTTGTTGTCTTACATTTTCTTTCTTTCTTTTCTTTCTTTTCTTCTTTCCTCACTATGTTGCCCAGGTTGCTCTCAAACTGCCCAAATCAGGACATCCTCTAGGGCTTTGCCTCCCAAACTGCTGCAATAACTTTCGATTTGGTCAGCATCCTGGTCCTCCTGCCTGATCTTGAACCCTGGGCCTGAGTTGATCCTCCTGGCAGGCCTGCCCTCACCCAAGGTTTTCTGGGTTTTGCTTGGCATAGAGTTGGGGGCTTGCTATGATGTCCAACCTGGTCTCTAACTCCTGGGCTCCAGCCATCTTCCTGTCTCAGCCTCCCAGATTTCTGAGGAAACAGATGTGATTTGCCAGGCCATTCTCTCTCCCCCAATGATTTGACAGTCATGCCCTCTCTTTCCGAGTGGCGGTCCTTGGGAGGAGCATGTGGGTCCACCCTGGGGAATGAGTCGGGTGGAGGGGTGGGTGCACCAGTGGTGACACACCCCTGTGCCAGCTGCTCTCCCTGGGGATGGCTTGGCGGGTGACTACGGCCCCACTCGCTGGGTTCCTGGGATGTTGTAAGGCAGCGGGCCTCGCGGTGGACCCCGAGATGGTGTGGAGGCCAGCTTGTGGGCTTACGCCTGTTATCCCTGCAATGTGGTAGACCGAGGAAAGAGGATGGCCTGAGCCCTAGGCTCGAGATCAGTCCACGCACCTTGTCTCTAGAAGAAGTCAAAAAAATGAGCCGAGCATGGAGACACACTCCTGTCATTCTGGCCACTCAGGAGGCCATGATGGGAAGATCGCTGGAGCCCAGCCTGTGGTGGCTGTAGTGGCTGAGAGCAGGCCCCTGCACTCCGGAGTGGGTGACAGAGTGGGACTCTGACTCAGAATAATAGTACCAACCACCACCACCTCCACAATCTGGGCTCAGGGGCTCAGTCTGGCACCCCGGCCCTTCAGAGGCCCAGGCAAGTGGACGACCTGAGCCTGTGGTTTCAAAAAGACCTGAGACACTGGGCAAGACCACGTCTCAGCCTTCAAAATTAAACCAAATATTAACTGGGTGTGATGGCTCAGGCCTGTGGTTCCAGCCACTTGGGGAACCGAAGTGCGAGGATCACCTGAGCAGCCGGTGGAGGCTGCAGTCACCGTGAGTGTGCCCCTGCGTTCTGGTCTGGTTGACAGAGCAGGATTTTGACTCCAAATAATAATAATCACCACCACCACCACCACGGCCACCCAGCACGAGGAGTCATCCCCAGGGATAGGAGAGGAAAAGGCACTTTCCGGCCTGTCATGCATGGGATATTTTGAATATCTCGTGCACTGGGCACATTCATCCCGTGCCTTCAGCCATACGCCCCAGAAGGCCTGGCTCCACACTCCAGACTTCTGCCTCAAGACAAAGACGCCTGTGAACTCATGGAACAGATGGCCCCCTTTTAGGGTGGCTTTTGGTAACAGTGATCAAGGCAATCCAGCAACATCACGAACAATCCTGGTTACAGTTCCCCTGTCTGCCACCTTCAGCCAAGGCAAGGGACCTTCCTCTCCCAATGACTCCATCGCCCCCTTCCATGTGGACATTTCCCTGGGGAGCGTGGATGCATGTAGTGATGCTCGTGGGAGGCGTCTTTTTTGTCACCAGAGTCTCCATGGGCCTGGTTGGGGTGCGTTGGCATGATCTTGGCTCCCAGGGCCTCCCAGGAGGCTCAGACAGTCCTCCCACCTCGGGCCCAAGCAGCCAGAACTCCACAAGCCACCATGCCTGACTCGATTTTGGGGATTTCTTGCTGAGAGGAGGTTCGGCCATGTCACCTGGCTTGTCTCCGACCCCTGGGCTCAGGCAGCCTCTTGCCTCGACCTCGTAGGGCACAGAGCTGACAGTCATGGGCCACAGTGCCTGTCCTGACCTAGCACATTCTGTTGATGGGGTTTATGCAAAGGAACATTGTGGGATGGAGTCTACCACATCCCATGTAACCGGGATTGTGAGTGCCACCAAACACAACTCCAGTTTTCATGTTCCTGGGAGAGACAGGTTTTCACTATATGGCCCAGGCTGGTCTCCAACTCCTGGGGCCAGAGTTCCCCCACCTCGGCCTCCCAAAGCCACAGCCCAATTGTCTCCTGATCCACCATGTTTTGGGTCCTCTAGGCCCAAGTCTGGGTCTTCCTTCCCAAATGATCTCTCTCTGTTCACCAAGATCCCAGCTCCATACACAAATGGATGTGAATCGTTTTTTCCTTTTTTCTTTTTTTCCTTGAGCCAGAGTCTCCCTCTGTCACCCAGGGTGGAGGGTGATGACTCGCTCCTGGCATCCGCAGCCTTGGCCCACCAGGCCCCAGTGAACCTTCCCCACATCCTTCTGCGGAGCCGGAATGACAGGCATGTGCTACCATGCCTGGCTCATTTGGGAAGGAGGGTAGAGATGAGGTCTTGCTGAATTTCCTGGATATGTCTTGGACACGTGGTCTGGGACCAGTCTCTGACCTCAGCCTCCCAAAGTTCTGGGATGACAAGGTTGAGCCCCCAAGTCCAGCCTCGATCCTTCATCAAAAATAAACCAGAAGGCCGGCCACGGTGGTCCAGGCCTGGAGTCCCAGCACTCTGGGAGGCTGATGCGGGAGGATGGCTGGAGCCCAGGAGCTCAAGGCCAGGCCGGCCGCACAGGGACACCCCATCTCCGCACCCATCCAAACAGGTGACCTGGGCTTATGGTGCCCATCATCCCTGCCACTCGAGAAGCTGAGGTGGGGGGATTGCTGGAGCCCACGATTTTGAGGCTCGCGGTGAACAACGGTGATGTCTCTGGCCCTCAGCCTGCAAAAGAGCCACACCCTATCTCCAAAAACATCAGAATCCTACCGAGATTCTCAACTGCACATTGTGTGTTCAAAGGGTGACTGGCTTTAGAACCAGAACAAATGGGACTGGGGGGAAAGAAATGTCACTGGGTGAAGGACGTTTCCACGACTTTTCTTGGCATAAGTTCCTTGTTGCTGGGTCAGAGGACCACCCTACCTGGAGCACATTTCTCACCTCAGAGAGGAGAGCCGGCAGGAACCCAGCCAGGTATCCTCACGAACTTCCACACCAAAGCAGTGGCAGCCTTTGGGTGGGGGTTATGGCTGAAAGTTGCCAAGCTTGGGGGACCCTCCTACATGGGGGCATGGGGGTAAGGACTGAGGGGAGAAGGTTTGCAGGAGAATGGATTTCTTTGTTGACTAATATATTCTTTCTTTCATTTTTTCTTTCTTTCTTTACCTCTCTCTCTTTTTTGTTTCATCACTTGTTAGCCCTGGCTGCTCTCAAACCACCCAAATCGGGACATCCTCTCAGCCTGGGTCTTCCAAACTGCTGAGATCATAGGCTTTCCATTTGGTTGACATCCTGGTCTTGAACTCTGGTCCTGAGACAATCTGCCAGTGAGGCCTGCCCTCACTGAAAGTTTTCTGTGTTTGGCTAGGGGTTGTGATGGAGTCTTGTTATGGTGTCCAGCCAGGTCTCAGCTCCTGGGCTATGACCATCTTTCCATCTTGGCCTCCCTGAGTGCCGAGGAGACAGGCATGAGCCGCCCGACTTCCACCTCCTATGATTTGAGAGTCACGCCCTCCCTGTCCCTCAGGCAAACCCTGG
>NW_007146379.1:0-6186 GCF_000164805.1 Carlito syrichta
CCATCCTCTCGGCCTTTACCTCCTAAACTGCTGTGATCACAGGCTTTTCATTTGATTGACATCCTGGTTTTCCTGCCTGGTCTTGAACTCTGGGCTGGAGGTGATCCTCCCAGCAGGCCTGCCCTCACCCAAGGTTTTCTGGGTTTTACTTGGGATTGAGGTGCGGGCTTCCAATGATGTCCAACCTGGTCTCTAACCCCCAGGCTCCAGCCATCTTCCTGTCAGCCTCCCAGAGTGCCAAGGAGACAGGTGTGAGTTGCCAGGCCATCTCTACTCCCCCAATGATTTGAGAGTCATGTCCTCCCTTTCCCAGAGGCGACCATTGGGAGCAGCATGTGAGCCCACCCTGGGGAATGAGGCAGATGTAGGTGTGGGCGCCCCAGGGGTGATGCACCACTGCACCAGTGGCTATCCCCGGGGATGACTCAGTGGATGACTATGGCCACCCTTGCTGGGTTCCCAGGACTTTGGAATGCAGTGTGCCTCACGGTGGGGCCCAAGCAGGGAGTGGAGACCAGCACAGGGCCTCATGCCTGTCATCCTTGCTCTCTGGTAGGCCGAGATGATAGGTTGGCCTGAGCTCCTGGGTTCAAGCCCAGCCCAGGCACCTTGGCGAGACCTCGTGTCTAGAAGTAGCCAAAAAAATGAGCTGAGTGTGGTGGTGCATGTCTGTCGTGCCAACACTTGGGAGGCCACGACCTGAGGATCGCTGGAGCCCAGCTGGTGGAGGCCATGGTGGATGAGAGTGGGCCCCTGTGCTCTGCCCTGGGTGACACAGTGTGACTCTGACTCAGAATAATAATACCAACCACCACCACCACTAACACCACAGGCCAGGCTCAGGGACTCAGCATGGCATTCCGGCCCTTCAGTGGACCAGGTGAGTGGATTGCCTGAGCCTGCATGTTTTACAAGAGCCCGGGACACTGGGCAAACCCTCATCTAGGCCATCAAAATTAAATCCATATATTAACTGGGTGTGGTGGTACAGGCTTGTGGTTCCAGCCACTCGGGGGACCAAGGCATGAGGATCACCTGAGCTCAGCAGGTGGAGTCCATGGTGTTCATGAGCATGCCCCTGCATTCTGGCCTGGTAGACAGAGCTGGATTCTGACTCGAAATAGTATTAATCATCACCACCACCACCACCACAGCCACCCTGCACAAGGTGTCATCCTCAGGGTTGGGAGAGGAAAAGGCACTTTCTGGCATGTTGCTCATGGAATATTTCAAAGCTGACCACAGGGCATGTTCATCCCATGCATTCAACCATGTGCTCCAGAAGTCCAGACTCCACCCTCCAGACTTGTGTCCCCTAAGGCAGAGACACTTGTGAACTCACAGAAGAGATGGCCTCCAGTTAGGGTGAACTTCGGGTACAGAGTAATCAAGGCAATCCAACAACACCGTGGCCAGCCCTGTTTCCAGTTCCCTGGTCTGCCCTTCCTCTCCCAATCACTCCATCATCCCCCTCCCATGACTGCCTTTCACTGGGGAGCCATGGATGCACATCATAATGCATGTGGGAGGCTTCTTTTTTGTCACTGGGGTTTCTGTGGACTGGTTTGGGGTGTGGTGACATGATCTTGACTCCTGAGGCCTCAACTTATGGGTCTCAGAGTTGGAGTCTCACTCCATCGCCCAGGCTGCAGGGTGGTGTATTGTTCCCAGCCACCATAGACTAGGCCCACAGGGTTCTGGCAAATCTCACCCCAGTCTTCTGAGGAGACTGAAAGACAGGTGCACACCACCATGCCTGGCTCATTTGGGATGGAGGGTAGAGATGAGTTCTCACTGAGTTGCCTGAGTGGGTCTCATCTGTGGGCTCGGGCTGGCCGCTGGCCTCTGCCTACCAAAGCGGTGAGGTGATGAAGCTGAGTGCCTGAGCCTGGCCTCAATACCTCATCAAAAATGAACCAGAAGGCCTGGCATGGCAGCCCATGCCTGGAATTCCAGAGCTCTGAGAGTCCGAGGTGGGCAGATGGTTAGAGCCCAGGAGTTCAGTATCGGCTGGACCATGCAGGGAGAGCCCATCTCCATACCCATCCAAACAGAGGGTCTGTGGTCGAGGTGCCCGTCTTCCCAGTCACTCAGGAGACTAATGCAGGAGAATCACCGGAGCCTGCAATTTCGAGGCTGGCGGTGAACAATGGTAGTTTCCACGGGCCCCAGCCTGGGTCACCGAGCTAGACCCTGTCTCCAAAAAATCAGAATTATACACAGATACTCAACTGCGCATGGTGTGTTCACAGGGCAATTGGCTTTAGAGCCAGGAAAAATGGGATTGGGGGGAAGAAATGTCCCTGGGTGAGGGATGTGTTCCTTTCCCTTTTTGGTGGAAGATCCTCATTGCCAAGCTGAAGGGTTGGCCTCCCTGGGGCACATTTCCACCTCATAGAGAGAGTCGGCAGGAACACGGCCATGGAGCCCCAGGAACTCCTGTTCTAAAGGGAGGCAGCCATTGCTGTGCTTCAGGCAGGAGGGTGCCGAACATGGGGATCCTCATATGTGCAGGGGGCGGGAGGACTTAGGGAAGAAGGTTTGCAGGAGAATGGATGTCTTTGTTGTCTTACATTTTCTTTCTTTCTTTTCTTTCTTTTCTTCTTTCCTCACTATGTTGCCCAGGTTGCTCTCAAACTGCCCAAATCAGGACATCCTCTAGGGCTTTGCCTCCCAAACTGCTGCAATAACTTTCGATTTGGTCAGCATCCTGGTCCTCCTGCCTGATCTTGAACCCTGGGCCTGAGTTGATCCTCCTGGCAGGCCTGCCCTCACCCAAGGTTTTCTGGGTTTTGCTTGGCATAGAGTTGGGGGCTTGCTATGATGTCCAACCTGGTCTCTAACTCCTGGGCTCCAGCCATCTTCCTGTCTCAGCCTCCCAGATTTCTGAGGAAACAGATGTGATTTGCCAGGCCATTCTCTCTCCCCCAATGATTTGACAGTCATGCCCTCTCTTTCCGAGTGGCGGTCCTTGGGAGGAGCATGTGGGTCCACCCTGGGGAATGAGTCGGGTGGAGGGGTGGGTGCACCAGTGGTGACACACCCCTGTGCCAGCTGCTCTCCCTGGGGATGGCTTGGCGGGTGACTACGGCCCCACTCGCTGGGTTCCTGGGATGTTGTAAGGCAGCGGGCCTCGCGGTGGACCCCGAGATGGTGTGGAGGCCAGCTTGTGGGCTTACGCCTGTTATCCCTGCAATGTGGTAGACCGAGGAAAGAGGATGGCCTGAGCCCTAGGCTCGAGATCAGTCCACGCACCTTGTCTCTAGAAGAAGTCAAAAAAATGAGCCGAGCATGGAGACACACTCCTGTCATTCTGGCCACTCAGGAGGCCATGATGGGAAGATCGCTGGAGCCCAGCCTGTGGTGGCTGTAGTGGCTGAGAGCAGGCCCCTGCACTCCGGAGTGGGTGACAGAGTGGGACTCTGACTCAGAATAATAGTACCAACCACCACCACCTCCACAATCTGGGCTCAGGGGCTCAGTCTGGCACCCCGGCCCTTCAGAGGCCCAGGCAAGTGGACGACCTGAGCCTGTGGTTTCAAAAAGACCTGAGACACTGGGCAAGACCACGTCTCAGCCTTCAAAATTAAACCAAATATTAACTGGGTGTGATGGCTCAGGCCTGTGGTTCCAGCCACTTGGGGAACCGAAGTGCGAGGATCACCTGAGCAGCCGGTGGAGGCTGCAGTCACCGTGAGTGTGCCCCTGCGTTCTGGTCTGGTTGACAGAGCAGGATTTTGACTCCAAATAATAATAATCACCACCACCACCACCACGGCCACCCAGCACGAGGAGTCATCCCCAGGGATAGGAGAGGAAAAGGCACTTTCCGGCCTGTCATGCATGGGATATTTTGAATATCTCGTGCACTGGGCACATTCATCCCGTGCCTTCAGCCATACGCCCCAGAAGGCCTGGCTCCACACTCCAGACTTCTGCCTCAAGACAAAGACGCCTGTGAACTCATGGAACAGATGGCCCCCAGTTAGGGTGGCCTTTGGTAACAGAGTGATCAAGGCAATCCAGCAACATCACGAACAATCCTGGTTACAGTTCCCCTGTCTGCCACCTTCAGCCAAGGCAAGGGACCTTCCTCTCCCAATGACTCCATCGCCCCCTTCCATGTGGACCTTTCCCTGGGGAGCCGTGGATGCATGTAGTGATGCTCATGGGAGGCGTCTTTTTTGTCACCAGAGTCTCCATGGGCCTGGTTGGGGTGCGTTGGCATGATCTTGGCTCCCAGGGCCTCCCAGAAGGCTCAGACAGTCCTCCCACCTCGGGCCCAAGCAGCCAGAACTCCACAAGCAACCATGCCTGACTCGATTTTGGGGATTTCTTGCTGAGAGGAGGTTCGGCCATGTCACCTGGCTTGTCTCCGACCCCTGGGCTCAGGCAGCCTCTTGCCTCGACCTCGTAGGGCACAGAGCTGACAGTCATGGGCCACAGTGCCTGTCCTGACCTAGCACATTCTGTTGATGGGGTTTATGCAAAGGAACATTGTGGGATGGAGTCTACCACATCCCATGTAACCGGGATTGTGAGTGCCACCAAACACAACTCCAGTTTTCATGTTCCTGGGAGAGACAGGTTTTCACTATATGGCCCAGGCTGGTCTCCAACTCCTGGGGCCAGAGTTCCCCCACCTCGGCCTCCCAAAGCCACAGCCCAATTGTCTCCTGATCCACCATGTTTTGGGTCCTCTAGGCCCAAGTCTGGGTCTTCCTTCCCAAATGATCTCTCTCTGTTCACCAAGATCCCAGCTCCATACACAAATGGATGTGAATCGTTTTTTCCTTTTTTCTTTTTTTCCTTGAGCCAGAGTCTCCCTCTGTCACCCAGGGTGGAGGGTGATGACTCGCTCCTGGCATCCGCAGCCTTGGCCCACCAGGCCCCAGTGAACCTTCCCCACATCCTTCTGCGGAGCCGGAATGACAGGCATGTGCTACCATGCCTGGCTCATTTGGGAAGGAGGGTAGAGATGAGGTCTTGCTGAATTTCCTGGATATGTCTTGGACACGTGGTCTGGGACCAGTCTCTGACCTCAGCCTCCCAAAGTTCTGGGATGACAAGGTTGAGCCCCCAAGTCCAGCCTCGATCCTTCATCAAAAATAAACCAGAAGGCCGGCCACGGTGGTCCAGGCCTGGAGTCCCAGCACTCTGGGAGGCTGATGCGGGAGGATGGCTGGAGCCCAGGAGCTCAAGGCCAGGCCGGCCGCACAGGGACACCCCATCTCCGCACCCATCCAAACAGGTGACCTGGGCTTATGGTGCCCATCATCCCTGCCACTCGAGAAGCTGAGGTGGGGGGATTGCTGGAGCCCACGATTTTGAGGCTCGCGGTGAACAACGGTGATGTCTCTGGCCCTCAGCCTGCAAAAGAGCCACACCCTATCTCCAAAAACATCAGAATCCTACCGAGATTCTCAACTGCACATTGTGTGTTCAAAGGGTGACTGGCTTTAGAACCAGAACAAATGGGACTGGGGGGAAAGAAATGTCACTGGGTGAAGGACGTTTCCACGACTTTTCTTGGCATAAGTTCCTTGTTGCTGGGTCAGAGGACCACCCTACCTGGAGCACATTTCTCACCTCAGAGAGGAGAGCCGGCAGGAACCCAGCCAGGTATCCTCACGAACTTCCACACCAAAGCAGTGGCAGCCTTTGGGTGGGGGTTATGGCTGAAAGTTGCCAAGCTTGGGGGACCCTCCTACATGGGGGCATGGGGGTAAGGACTGAGGGGAGAAGGTTTGCAGGAGAATGGATTTCTTTGTTGACTAATATATTCTTTCTTTCTTTTTTTCTTTCTTTCTTTACCTCTCTCTCTTTTTTGTTTCATCACTTGTTAGCCCTGGCTGCTCTCAAACCACCCAAATCGGGACATCCTCTCAGCCTGGGTCTTCCAAACTGCTGAGATCATAGGCTTTCCATTTGGTTGACATCCTGGTCTTGAACTCTGGTCCTGAGACAATCTGCCAGTGAGGCCTGCCCTCACTGAAAGTTTTCTGTGTTTGGCTAGGGGTTGTGATGGAGTCTTGTTATGGTGTCCAGCCAGGTCTCAGCTCCTGGGCTATGACCATCTTTCCATCTTGGCCTCCCTGAGTGCCGAGGAGACAGGCATGAGCCGCCCGACTTCCACCTCCTATGATTTGAGAGTCACGCCCTCCCTGTCCCTCAGGCAAACCCTGG
>NW_007146380.1:0-2587 GCF_000164805.1 Carlito syrichta
ACAAAGACGCCTGTGAACTCATGGAACAGATGGCCCCCAGTTAGGGGTGTCCTTTGGTAACAGAGTGATCAAGGCAATCCCAGCAACATCACGAACAATCCTGGTTACAGTTCCCCTGTCTGCCACCTTCAGCCAAGGCGAGGGACCTTCCTCTCTCAATGACTCCATCGCCCCCCTTCCATGTGGACCTTTCCCTGGGGAGCCGTGGATGCATGTGGTGATGCTCGTGGGAGGCGTCTTTTTTGTCACCAGAGTCTCCATGGGCCTGGTTGGGGTGCGTTGGCATGATCTTGGCTCCCAGGGCCTCCCAGGAGGCTCAGACAGTCCTCCCACCTCGGGCCCAAGCAGCCAGAACTCCACAAGCCACCATGCCTGACTCGATTTTGGGGATTTCTTGCTGAGAGGAGGTTCGGCCATGTCACCTGGCTTGTCTCCGACCCCTGGGCTCAGGCAGCCTCTTGCCTCGACCTCGTAGGGCACAGAGCTGACAGTCATGGGCCACAGTGCCTGTCCTGACCTAGCACATTCTGTTGATGGGGTTTATGCAAAGGAACATTGTGGGATGGAGTCTACCACATCCCATGTAACCGGGATTGTGAGTGCCACCAAACACAACTCCAGTTTTCATGTTCCTGGGAGAGACAGGTTTTCACTATATGGCCCAGGCTGGTCTCCAACTCCTGGGGCCAGAGTTTCCCCACCTCGGCCTCCCAAAGCCACAGCCCAATTGTCTCCTGATCCACCATGTTTTGGGTCCTCTAGGCCCAAGTCTGGGTCTTCCTTCCCAAATGATCTCTCTCTGTTCACCAAGATCCCAGCTCCATACACAAATGGATGTGAATCGTTTTTTCCTTTTTTCTTTTTTTCCTTGAGCCAGAGTCTCCCTCTGTCACCCAGGGTGGAGGGTGATGACTCGCTCCTGGCATCCGCAGCCTTGGCCCACCAGGCCCCAGTGAACCTTCCCCACATCCTTCTGCGGAGCCGGAATGACAGGCATGTGCTACCATGCCTGGCTCATTTGGGAAGGAGGGTAGAGATGAGGTCTTGCTGAATTTCCTGGATATGTCTTGGACACGTGGTCTGGGACCAGTCTCTGACCTCAGCCTCCCAAAGTTCTGGGATGACAAGGTTGAGCCCCCAAGTCCAGCCTCGATCCTTCATCAAAAATAAACCAGAAGGCCGGCCACGGTGGTCCAGGCCTGGAGTCCCAGCACTCTGGGAGGCTGATGCGGGAGGATGGCTGGAGCCCAGGAGCTCAAGGCCAGGCCGGCCGCACAGGGACACCCCATCTCCGCACCCATCCAAACAGGTGACCTGGGCTTATGGTGCCCATCATCCCTGCCACTCGAGAAGCTGAGGTGGGGGGATTGCTGGAGCCCACGATTTTGAGGCTCGCGGTGAACAACGGTGATGTCTCTGGCCCTCAGCCTGCAAAAGAGCCACACCCTATCTCCAAAAACATCAGAATCCTACCGAGATTCTCAACTGCACATTGTGTGTTCAAAGGGTGACTGGCTTTAGAACCAGAACAAATGGGACTGGGGGGAAAGAAATGTCACTGGGTGAAGGACGTTTCCACGACTTTTCTTGGCATAAGTTCCTTGTTGCTGGGTCAGAGGACCACCCTACCTGGAGCACATTTCTCACCTCAGAGAGGAGAGCCGGCAGGAACCCAGCCAGGTATCCTCACGAACTTCCACACCAAAGCAGTGGCAGCCTTTGGGTGGGGGTTATGGCTGAAAGTTGCCAAGCTTGGGGGACCCTCCTACATGGGGGCATGGGGGTAAGGACTGAGGGGAGAAGGTTTGCAGGAGAATGGATTTCTTTGTTGACTAATATATTCTTTCTTTCATTTTTTCTTTCTTTCTTTACCTCTCTCTCTTTTTTGTTTCATCACTTGTTAGCCCTGGCTGCTCTCAAACCACCCAAATCGGGACATCCTCTCAGCCTGGGTCTTCCAAACTGCTGAGATCATAGGCTTTCCATTTGGTTGACATCCTGGTCTTGAACTCTGGTCCTGAGACAATCTGCCAGTGAGGCCTGCCCTCACTGAAAGTTTTCTGTGTTTGGCTAGGGGTTGTGATGGAGTCTTGTTATGGTGTCCAGCCAGGTCTCAGCTCCTGGGCTATGACCATCTTTCCATCTTGGCCTCCCTGAGTGCCGAGGAGACAGGCATGAGCCGCCCGACTTCCGCCCCTATGATTTGAGAGTCACGCCCTCCCTGTCCCTCAGGCAAACCCTGGGAGGAGCAGCAAGTCCACACTGGGAATCGAGGCAGGCAGAGGCGTGGATGCCCCAGGAAGACACGCTCCTGCACCAGGCACTCTCCTGAGCAGGGCATGGTGGGTGACCACCTGCCCTCTCAGGGGCCCCAGGTCGTTTGAAGGGAGAGGGCCTCATGGTGGTGCCCCAAGTGGGGTGTGAAGACTGGGCATGGGGACTCACATCTGTAACCCTGTTGCTTTGGGAGGCCAAGGCAAGAGTATGGCCTGAGTCCCCGGGTTTGATACCAGCCCGGGCACCTTGGGAAGACCTCGTCTCTACAAGAAGTCAAAAAATGAGCTGAGCATTCGGGCACATGCATGTT
>NW_007146381.1:0-2655 GCF_000164805.1 Carlito syrichta
AGTCCCTGTCCCTGAGGCAAACCCTGGGAGGAGCAGCAAGTCCACACTGGGAATCGAGGCAGGCAGAGGCGTGGATGCCCCAGGAAGACACGCTCCTGCACCAGGCACTCCCCTGGGCAGGGCATGGTGGGTGACCACCTGCCCTCTCAGGGGCCCCAGGTCGTTTGAAGGGAGAGGGCCTCATGGTGGTGCCCCAAGTGGGGTGTGAAGACTGGGCATGGGGACTCACATCTGTAACCCTGTTGCTTTGGGAGGCCAAGGCAAGAGTATGGCCTGAGTCCCCGGGTTTGATACCAGCCCGGGCACCTTGGGAAGACCTCGTCTCTACAAGAAGTCAAAAAATGAGCTGAGCATTCGGGCACATGCATGTTTTTCGGGCCACTCATGAGACCATGGTGGCAGGATGGCTGAAGCCCAGTATGTGGAGGCTGCGGTGGTTGAGAGTGGGCCACTGTGCTCTGGCCTGAGCAACAGAGTGGGACTCTGAATCAGAATAATAATACCAACCACCACCACCACCACCACAGGCCAGGCTCAGGTGCTCAGCCTGGCATGCCAGTCCTTCAGAGGCTGAGGCGAGTGGATGGCCAGAGCCTGTGTGTTCAAGACCAGCCTGGGACACTGAGCAAGACTTCATTTCAGACATCAAAAATAAATCCTATGATTAGCTGGGCATGGTGGTGCAGGCCTGTGGTTCTAGCCACTCAGGGGGCTGACGCAGTAGGATGGCTTGACCCTGACAGGTGGAGTCTGTGGTGGCCGTGAGCATGCCCCTGTACTCAGGTCTGGGCAACAGAGTGGAATTCTGACTCCAAATAAGAATACTCATCAGCACTGCCACCACCACCTCCCTTGCCACCCAGCACGAGGAGTCAACCTCTGGGATGGGAGAGAACAGGCAGTATCATGCCTGTCATTCACGGGAGTTTTCAAAGGTGGCCATCAGACATGTCCATCCTCCACTTTCAGCCATGCATCCCAGAAGGCAAGCCTCCACCCACCACACTCGTGCCCCATGGCAAAGATGCGTGTGAGCTCAGGGAACAGATAGTCCCGAGTTATGGTGGCCGTTGGGCACAGAATGATCAAAGAGGACCAGCAAAGCTGTGGCCAGCCCAAGTTCTGGTCAGCCGGGCTGCCACCATCAGGCGTGGGGAGGGCAACTTCCTCTGCCAATCACTCCATCGTCCCCCACCCACATAGACCATTTTCAGGGGAGCTGTAGATGCCTATCATGATGCACGTCGGAAGCCTCTTTTGGTCGTCGTTGTCTCCAGAGGCCAGGATGGGGCACAGCTGCACAATCGTGGCTCCCAGGGCCTCAAACTGCAGGGCTCAGGTGGTCCTCATGCCTCAGATCCCAAGCAGCTGGACCTGAGGGCCATCACCCCTGTTTAGATTTTGGAGACCTCTCGTGGAGACAAGGTCTGTCCATTTTGCCCAGGATGGTCTATGACTCCTGGGCTCAGGAGGCCTCTTGCCTTGGCCTCCCAGGGCATGGGGCTGACAGCCGTGAGCCATGGAGCCTGGCCTGGACTCACACGTTCTGTCGACAGAGGCAACACAAAGGAACACCCCAGAATGAAGGCCACTGCATACCGTGTCTCCTGGATGGCGGGCGCTACCATGCATGACTCCTGTGTTTGCGTTCTGGGGAGTGATGAGGTCTCGCTATGTGACCCATGTGTTCTCAAAATCCCGGGCTCCAGAGGTCCCCATCCTTGGCCTCCCAAAGCCACAACCCAATTATCTGCTGATCCACCATCTTTCGGGAACTCTAGGACCAAACCTGGGACCTCCTTCCCAAAAGACCTCTGTTTGTTCACGATGATCCCAATTTCATACACAAATTGATGCTCTTTTTTTTCCCTTTTTTTCTGATGCCCAGGCTGGAGGGTGGTGGCTCACTCCAGGCCACTGCAGCCTCCCTTGCTGGGCTCCAGCAAGCCTTTCCTTGGCCCCCAAAGAGCAGGAACTACAGGCGTGCTCCACCACACCCAGCTCATTTGGGATGAGTGGTAGAGATGAGGTCTCACTGAGGTGCCCAGGAGGATCTTTGCCATCGGGCTTGGGCTGGCCACTGGTGTTGGCCTACCAAAGGGCTGGAATGATGAGGTTGATCCCCTGAGCCAGGCCTCAAACCTTTCATCAAAAACGAAACAGAATCCCTGGTATGGTGGCCCATGCCTGGAATCTCAGAGCTCTGAGAGGTCGTGTCGGGAGGATGTCTGGAGCCCAGGAGCCAAGGTCAGGGTGGAAGCCGTCTCTGCACCCTTCCAAACAGGGTTCTGGGGTCGAGGTGTCCATTTTCCGGCTATTCCCCAGGCTCAGGTGGGAGGATCACCGGAGAACAAGATTTCGAGACTGGCAGTGAACGATGGTCGTGTCCTTGGCCGCAGAGCCAGCATTTGTCTCCAAAAACATCAGAATTGTACACATATTCTCAACTGCATGTGGTGTGTTCACAGGGCAACTGTCTTTAGAGCCAAGAAAAATGAGATTTGGGCAGAATAATTGTCCCGGTGAGGGATGTGTCCCTGGCCTTTCATGGTGGAAGGGCCTCATTTCCGAGTGTGAGGGTCAGCCTGCCTGGGGCACATTTATCACCTCAGAGAAGAGAGCCGGCAGGACCTGGCCAGGGAACCTCGGGTACTG
>NW_007146382.1:0-3005 GCF_000164805.1 Carlito syrichta
AGTCCCTGTCCCTGAGGCAAACCCTGGGAGGAGCAGCAAGTCCACACTGGGAATCGAGGCAGGCAGAGGCGTGGATGCCCCAGGAAGACACGCTCCTGCACCAGGCACTCCCCTGGGCAGGGCATGGTGGGTGACCACCTGCCCTCTCAGGGGCCCCAGGTCGTTTGAAGGGAGAGGGCCTCATGGTGGTGCCCCAAGTGGGGTGTGAAGACTGGGCATGGGGACTCACATCTGTAACCCTGTTGCTTTGGGAGGCCAAGGCAAGAGTATGGCCTGAGTCCCCGGGTTTGATACCAGCCCGGGCACCTTGGGAAGACCTCGTCTCTACAAGAAGTCAAAAAATGAGCTGAGCATTCGGGCACATGCATGTTTTTCGGGCCACTCATGAGACCATGGTGGCAGGATGGCTGAAGCCCAGTATGTGGAGGCTGCGGTGGTTGAGAGTGGGCCACTGTGCTCTGGCCTGAGCAACAGAGTGGGACTCTGAATCAGAATAATAATACCAACCACCACCACCACCACCACAGGCCAGGCTCAGGTGCTCAGCCTGGCATGCCAGTCCTTCAGAGGCTGAGGCGAGTGGATGGCCAGAGCCTGTGTGTTCAAGACCAGCCTGGGACACTGAGCAAGACTTCATTTCAGACATCAAAAATAAATCCTATGATTAGCTGGGCATGGTGGTGCAGGCCTGTGGTTCTAGCCACTCAGGGGGCTGACGCAGTAGGATGGCTTGACCCTGACAGGTGGAGTCTGTGGTGGCCGTGAGCATGCCCCTGTACTCAGGTCTGGGCAACAGAGTGGAATTCTGACTCCAAATAAGAATACTCATCAGCACTGCCACCACCACCTCCCTTGCCACCCAGCACGAGGAGTCAACCTCTGGGATGGGAGAGAACAGGCAGTATCATGCCTGTCATTCACGGGAGTTTTCAAAGGTGGCCATCAGACATGTCCATCCTCCACTTTCAGTCATACATCCCAAAAGGCAAGCCTCCACCCACCACACTCGTGCCCCATGGCAAAGATGCATGTGAGCTCAGGGAACAGATAGTCCCGAGTTATGGTGGCCGTTGGGCACAGAATGATCAAAGAGGACCAGCAAAGCTGTGGCCAGCCCAAGTTCTGGTCAGCCGGGCTGCCACCATCAGGCGTGGGGAGGGCAACTTCCTCTGCCAATCACTCCATCGTCCCCCACCCACATAGACCATTTTCAGGGGAGCTGTAGATGCCTATCATGATGCACGTCAGAAGCCTCTTTTGGTCGTCGTTGTCTCCAGAGGCCAGGATGGGGCACAGCTGCACAATTGTGGCTCCCAGGGCCTCAAACTGTGGGGCTCAGGTGGTCCTCATGCCTCAGATCCCAAGCAGCTGGACCTGAGGGCCATCACCCCTGTTTAGATTTTGGAGACCTCTCGTGGAGACAAGGTCTGTCCATTTTGCCCAGGATGGTCTATGACTCCTGGGCTCAGGAGGCCTCTTGCCTTGGCCTCCCAGGGCATGGGGCTGACAGCCGTGAGCCATGGAGCCTGGCCTGGACTCACACGTTCTGTCGACAGAGGCAACACAAAGGAACACCCCAGAATGAAGGCCACTGCATACCGTGTCTCCTGGATGGCGGGCGCTACCATGCATGACTCCTGTGTTTGCGTTCTGGGGAGTGATGAGGTCTCGCTATGTGACCCATGTGTTCTCAAAATCCCGGGCTCCAGAGGTCCCCATCCTTGGCCTCCCAAAGCCACAACCCAATTATCTGCTGATCCACCATCTTTCGGGAACTCTAGGACCAAACCTGGGACCTCCTTCCCAAAAGACCTCTGTTTGTTCACGATGATCCCAATTTCATACACAAATTGATGCTCTTTTTTTTCCCTTTTTTTCTGATGCCCAGGCTGGAGGGTGGTGGCTCACTCCAGGCCACTGCAGCCTCACCTTGCTGGGCTCCAGCAAGCCTTTCCTTGGCCCCCAAAGAGCAGGAACTACAGGCGTGCTCCACCACACCCAGCTCATTTGGGATGAGTGGTAGAGATGAGGTCTCACTGAGGTGCCCAGGAGGATCTTTGCCATCGGGCTTGGGCTGGCCACTGGTGTTGGCCTACCAAAGGGCTGGAATGATGAGGTTGATCCCCTGAGCCAGGCCTCAAACTTTCATCAAAAACGAAACAGAATCCCTGGTATGGTGGCCCATGCCTGGAATCTCAGAGCTCTGAGAGGTCGTGTCGGAGGATGTCTGGAGCCCAGGAGCCAAGGTCAGGGTGGAGGCCGTCTCTGCACCCTTCCAAACAGGGTTCTGGGGTCGAGGTGTCCATTTTCCGGCTATTCCCCAGGCTCAGGTGGGAGGATCACCAGAGAACAAGATTTCGAGACTGGCAGTGAACGATGGTCGTGTCCTTGGCCGCAGAGCCAGCATTTGTCTCCAAAAACATCAGAATTGTACACATATTCTCAACTGCATGTGGTGTGTTCACAGGGCAACTGTCTTTAGAGCCAAGAAAAATGAGATTTGGGCAGAATAATTGTCCCGGTGAGGGATGTGTCCCTGGCCTTTCATGGTGGAAGGGCCTCATTTCCGAGTGTGAGGGTCAGCCTGCCTGGGGCACATTTATCACCTCAGAGAAGAGAGCCGGCAGGACCTGGCCAGGGAACCTCGGGTACTCCCACACCAAAGCCAGAGCAGTCATTGGGGTGTTGGGGCCTGAAGTTCCCGAGCTTGGGTGCCCTCATTATGTGTGGGGGTGGGGAGGGAAGGACTGAAGGCAGAAAGTTTGCAGGAGAATGGATTTCTTTCTTTCTTTCTTTCTTTCTTTTTCTTTCTTTCTTTCTTTCTTTCTTTCTTTCTTTCTTTCTTTCTTTCTTTCTTTCTTTCTCTCTCTTCTCTCTCTCTCTCTCTCTCTCTCTCTCTCTCTCTCTGTCTCTCTCTCTCTCTCTGTTTCTTTCTTTCTTATTTTTTTCTTTCCTCACTTGGCCTGCCCAGGATGAATCTCAAACTGCACAACCTGGGCCAAACT
>NW_007146383.1:0-1069 GCF_000164805.1 Carlito syrichta
GTGTTCACAGGGCAACTGTCTTTAGAGCAAGAAAAATGAGATTTGGGCAGAATAATTGTCCCGGTGAGGGATGTGTCCCTGGCCTTTCATGGTGGAAGGGCCTCATTTCCGAGTGTGAGGGTCAGCCTGCCTGGGGCACATTTATCACCTCAGAGAAGAGAGCCGGCAGGACCTGGCCAGGGAACCTCGGGTACTCCCACACCAAAGCCAGGGCAGTCATTGGGGTGTTGGGGCCTGAAGTTCCCGAGCTTGGGTGCCCTCATTATGTGTGGGGGTGGGGAGGGAAGGACTGAAGGCAGAAAGTTTGCAGGAGAATGGATTTCTTTCTTTCTTTCTTTCTTTTTCTTTCTTTCTTTCTTTCTTTCTTTCTTTCTTTCTTTCTTTCTTTCTCTCTCTCTCTCTCTCTCTCTCTCTCTCTCTCTCTCTCTCTCTGTCTCTCTCTCTCTGTTTCTTTCTTTCTTATTTTTTTCTTTCTTCACTTGGCTGCCCAGGATGATCTCAAACTGCACAACCTGGGCCAAACTCAGCCTGGGCCTCCAAAATTGCTGCAATCACAGTCTCTCTATTTGGTCGACAACCTAGTCTTCCTGTCTGGTCTTCAACTCTGGGCCAGAGGCAATTCTCCCTGCTCTCACCCAAGGTTTTCTGGGTATAGCTCTGGGTTGAGGTGGGGGCTTGCTATGGTGTCCAGCCTGACTCAGCTCCCAGTCTCCAGTCATCTTCTTGTCATGGGCTTCCTGAGTGCTGAGGAGACAGGTGTGAGTCACCTGGTCGGACCCCCCTGGACAGTTTGAGAGTCACACCCTCCTTTTCCCAAGGCAGACCCTAGGATGAGCCAGTAGGTCCACACTAGGGATCAAGATGAGCAGAGGTGAGGGTGCCCAAGGGGAGACATGACTCTGTGCCAGGCCCTCCTCTGGGACAGGTTTGGCATGGGACTCTGGCTGCCATTTCCAGGGTGCCATGTCATCTGAAGGGAGCCCACCTCTTGGTTGGCCTCCGAGAGGCATGTGAAGGCCTGGCACAGGGTCCCATGCCTGTCACCCAGGTGATTTGGGAAGCAGATGTG
>NW_007146384.1:0-728 GCF_000164805.1 Carlito syrichta
GCCCAGGATGATCTCAAACTGCACAACCTGGGCCAAACTCAGCCTGGGCCTCCAAAATCACAGTCTCTCTATTTGGTCGACAACCTAGTCTTCCTGTCTGGTCTTCAACTCTGGGCCAGAGGCAATTCTCCCTGCTCTCACCCAAGGTTTTCTGGGTATAGCTCTGGGTTGAGGTGGGGGCTTGCTATGGTGTCCAGCCTGACTCAGCTCCCAGTCTCCAGTCATCTTCTTGTCATGGGCTCCCTGAGTGCTGAGGAGACAGGTGTGAGTCACCTGGTCGGACCCCCCTGGACAGTTTGAGAGTCACACCCTCCTTTTCCCAAGGCAGACCCTAGGATGAGCCAGTAGGTCCACACTAGGGATCAAGATGAGCAGAGGTGAGGGTGCCCAAGGGGAGACATGACCCTGTGCCAGGCCCTCCTCTGGGACAGGTTTGGCATGGGACTCTGGCTGCCATTTCCAGGGTGCCATGTCATCTGAAGGGAGCCCACCTCTTGGTTGGCCTCCGAGAGGCATGTGAAGGCCTGGCACAGGGTCCCATGCCTGTCACCCAGGTGATTTGGGAAGCAGATGTGAAAGGTTTGTTTGAGCCCCCTGATTTGAGACTAGCCTGGGTACTGTAACGAGCTCTCATCTCTACAGAAGTCAAAAAAATGAGTCAAGCGTGTTGGCGCATACCTGTCATTCAAGCCACTGGAGGTCACAGCAGGAGGATTGCTGGAACCCAG
>NW_007146385.1:0-853 GCF_000164805.1 Carlito syrichta
CAATGATCTCTGTCTGTCATGATGATCCCAACTCGATACACAAATGAATACTCATCATTCTTTCTTTCATTGTCTGAGGGGGTTTTCACTCCATTGCCCACACTGGAGAGCAGTGGCGAGAATTCACTGCCCAGCCATCCAAGGAGCTGGAACAAGAGATGCACTACACCATGCCCAGCTCATTAGGGATGGAAGTTAGAGACAAGTTCTCACCGAGTTGCCCTGGCAAGTCTTGACCCATGAGATGGTGCCAACAACTGACCTCAGCCTCCAAAAGTGCTGGGATGATAAGGCTGAGCCCCTGAACCTGGACATAATCTTTCATCAAAAATGAACCAAGAGGCCTGGTGTGGCATCACTAGCCTGGAATCCCAGCACTCTGGGAGGCAGAGGCAAGAGGATGGCTGGAGCCCAAGAGCCTAAGGCCAGCCAGGGCAATGCAGGGAAACTCTGTTTCAGCACCCATCCAAACAGGGGGTATGGGGTTGACGTGCCCGTCAGCCCAGCCATTCTGGAGACTGAGGTGAGAGCATCGCTGGAGTTCACAAAATCGAGGCAGGCAGTGAACATCGGTGTTGTCCCCGGGCCCCAGCCTGGGCCACAGTGCCAGACCCTGTCCCCAAAAACATCAGAAACATACACAGATTCTCAAATGCGTGTTGTGTGTTCATAGGGCAACTGGATTTAGAGCCAGGAAAAATGGGATTGGATGGGAAGAAATGTTCCTAGGTGAGGGAGGTGTCCCTGGCCTTTCTTGGTGGACTGTCCTCATTGCCTAATCAGAGGGTCAGCCTGCCTTGGGCTCATTTCTCATCTCAGAGAGTAGAGTTGGCAGGAACTGGGCGAGGGAGCC
>NW_007146386.1:0-2400 GCF_000164805.1 Carlito syrichta
GGACTGTCCTCATTGCCTAATCAGAGGGTCAGCCTGCCTTGGGCTCATTTCTCACCTCAGAGAGTAGAGTCGGCAGGAACTGGGCGAGGGAGCCTTGGGAACTCCTGCACTAAAGAGGGGGCAGTCATTGGCTGGGGTTGGGGCTGGAAAGCACCAAGCTTGGGGACCCTCACATGTGGGTGTGATGGAGGGGAATTACTGAGAGCAGAAGGTTTGCAAGAGAATGGATTTCTTTCTTTCTTTCTTTCTTTCTTTCTTTCTTTCTTTCTTTCTTTCTTTCTTTCCTTTTCTTTCCTCACTATGTTTCCCAGGCTCCTCTCAAACCACCCACCTCGGACCATCTTCTCAATCTGTTCCTCCCAAACTGATGCATTCACAGGCTTTCAGTTTGGTCAATCTGATGGTGTTCCTGTGTGGTCTTGAGCTCTGTGCCGGAGGTGATCCTCCCGTTGAGGCCTGACCTCACTCAAGGATTGGCATGGTGGCACATGGCTGAAATTACAACACTCTAGGAGGCCGAGCTCAGGGATGGCTAAAGCCCAGAAGCACAAGGCCAGCCTCTGCCACGCACGGCGACCAAGTCTCCACACCCATCCAAACATGGAGTCTGGGTTCAAGGTATAGGTCGTCTGTGCCACTCCAGAGGCTGAGGTGGGAGCATTGCCACAGCTTGTGAAATCGAGGCAGGCAGTGAATATCGGGCGTGTCTCTGGGCCCCAGCCTGGGCCCCGGGGGCAGACCCTGTCTCCAAAAACATCAGAATCAAAAACATCTTCTCTATTGTGCATGTTGTGTTCACATGGTGACTGACTTTAGACCCAGGAAAAATGGAATTGGATGGGGAAGAAAAGTTTCTGGGTGAGGGATGTGTCCCTGGCTTTCTTGGTGGAAGGTCCTCGTTGCCTAGTCAGACAGACAGCCTGTGCAGGGCACATTACTCACCTTGGAGAGGAAAGCCAGAAGGAACCCAGCCAGGGAACTTTGGGTACTCCCACACCAAAATGAATGCAACCATTTATGGAGGTTGGGACTGAAAGGTGCCGAACTTGTGGAACCCTCACATGTGGGGGTGACGGGGAGGAATTACTGAGGGCAGAAGGTTTTCAGGAGAATGGATTTCCCTCTTTCTTTCATTCTTTCCTTCCTCCCTCCCTCCCTCTTTCTTTCTTTCTTTTCTTTCCTCACTAGGTTCACAAGGCTGCTCTCAAACTGCCCAACTTGGTCCATCATCTCGGCCTGTGCCTCCCAAAATGCTGCAATCGCAGGCTTTCAGTTTCATCGACATGATGGTGGACCGGCGTGGTCTTGAAGTCTGAGCTGGAGTAGATCCTCATGCTGAGAACTGCCATCACCCAAGGACTGGAGTATTGACCCACGACTGAAACCCCATTGCTCTGGGAGACGGAGGCAGGAGGATGACTGGAGTCCAGGAACCCAAGTCCAGCCTGTGCCATGCATGGAGACTTCATCTCCACACCCATCTAAACAGGGAGTCCGGGGTCGAGGGGCCCATCGTGTCTGACACTCCGGAGGTTGTGGGAGGATCGCCAGAGTGTGATTTCGAGGCTGGCGGTGAATGACGGTCATGGCCCAAGCTCCAGCCTGGGCCACAGAGCTAGACCCTGTCTCCAAAAACATCAGAATCATACACAGATTCTCAAATGTGCATGGTGTGTTCACAGGGCAACTGGGTTTAGAGCCAGGAAAAATGGGATTGGGTGGGAAGAAATGTTCCTGGATGAGGGATGTGTCCCTGGACTTTCTTGGTGGATGATCCTCACTGCCTAGTCAGAGGGTCAGCCTGCCTGGGGCTCGTTTCTCACCTCAGAGAGTAGAGCCGGCAGAAACCAGGCTAGGGAGCCTTGGGAACTCCCGCACCAAAGAGTGGGCAGTCATTGGTGGGGGTTGGGGATGGAAGGTGCTGAGCCTGGTTAACCCTCACATGTGGGGGTGATGGAGGGGAATTACTGAGGACAAAAGGTTTGCAAGAGAATGGATTTCCCTCTTTCTTTCTTTCTTTCTTTTCTTTCCTTGCTAGGTTTAACAGGCTGCTCTCAAACCACCCACCTTGGTCCATCTTCTCGTTCTGCGCCTCCCAAACTGCTGAGATCACAGTCTTTCAGTTTGATCGACATGATGCTGTTCCTGCTTGTCCTTGAGCTCTGTGCTGGAGTCGATCCGCCCACTGAGGCCTGACCTCACCCAAGGACTGGCGTGGTGGCACATGGCTGAAATTCCATCAGTCTGGGAGGCTGACGTGGGAGAATGGCTGGAGCCCAGAAGCACAAGGCCAGTCTCTGCCATGCATGGTGACCCTGTCTCTGCACCCATCCCAACAGGGAGTCTGGGTTCGAGGTATAGGTCGTCTGTGCCACTCTGGAGATTAAGGGGGAGCATGGC
>NW_007146387.1:0-656 GCF_000164805.1 Carlito syrichta
CAGTGCTCTGGGAGGCTGAGGCAGGAGGATGGCTGGAGCCCAGGAGCTCAAGGCCAGCCTGGGCCATGCTGGGAGACCACATCTCCACACAAATTCAAACAAGAGTTATGGGGTCGTGATGCCAGATGCCCCTACCATTCTGGACCCTGAGGTGAGAATATTGCTGGAGCTCACAATTCCAAGGCTGGCAGTGAATGATGGTCATGTCCCCAGTCTCCAGCCTGGGTCACAGAGTCAAACCCTGTCTCCAAAAACATCAGAATCATACACAGATTCACAACTGTGCCTGGTGTGTTCACAGTGTTACTGGCTTTAGAGCCAGAAAAAAATGGGACTGAGGGGAAGAAATTTTCTCTGGTGAGGGATGTGTCCCCTGGCTTTCATGGCAGGAGGTCCTTGTTGCTGAGTTGGAATGCGAGCCTACCTGGGGCACATTTCTCACCTCAGAGAGAAAAGCCAGAAGGAACCTGGCCAGGGAGACCCGGGAACATCTGCACCAAAGTGGGGGTAGCCGTTGTTGTGGTTTGGGTTGAAAGGTGCTGAGCATGGGTGACCCTCACATGAGGTGGGTGGTGGGGAATGACTGAGTGCAGACTGTTTGCAGGAGAATGGATTTCTTTCTTTCTCTTTCCTTTTTTTCCCTTCATTTCTTTCTG
>NW_007146388.1:0-663 GCF_000164805.1 Carlito syrichta
CCCATCCTGTTGGCCTGGGCCACCCAAACTCTTTTGATCACAGATTTTCCATTTGGTCGACATCCTGGTCTTCCTCTTTGGTGTTGAACTGTGGGTGGGAGGCAATCCTCACGCCAAGGCCTGCCCTCACCCAAGGTTTTCTGTGTTTTGCTTGGTGTCAAGGTGGGGTGGTGTCCAGCCTGTTCTTGAGCTCACGGGCTCTGTCAATCTTCCTGTCTCAGCCTTCCCATGTGCTGAGGAGACAGGTGTGTTGCCCAGCCATTCCTGTGCTACTGAAATTTGGGATTGGAGGAGAAGAAATGTCCCCTGGTGAATGATGTGTCCCTGGCCTTTCTTGTCAGAATGTCCTTGTTGCCAAATGGGAGGGTCAGCCTGCCTGGGGCACATTTCACACCTCGGAGAGGAGAACTGGCAGGAAACTGTCCAAGAAGGCTTGGGAACACTTGCACCATAGCAGGGGTAGTCGTTGGAGGGCTTGGGGTTGAAAGATGCCGAGTTTTGGGGATCTTCCCATGTGGGTGGGGGGCAAGGCCTGAAGGCACAAGGTTTGCAGGAGAATGAATTTCTTTCTTTCTTTCTCTTTCTTTCTTTCTTTCTTTCTTTCTTTCTTTCTTTCTTTCTTTCTTCCTTCTTTCATTCTTTCTGTGTTTTCTTTCCTCACTA
>NW_007146389.1:0-624 GCF_000164805.1 Carlito syrichta
TTCTCTTTCTTTCTTTCTTTCTTTCTTTCTTTCTTTCTTTCTTTCTTTCTTCCTTCTTTCATTCTTTCTGTGTTTTCTTTCCTCACTAGGTTGGCCAAACTGCTCTCAAACTACCCAACTTGAGCCATCCACTCGGCCTGGGCCTCCCAAACTGCTTTGTTCAAAGACTTTCGATTTGATCATCATCCTGGTCTTCTGCCTGGTCTTGAACTCTGGGCCAGAGGTGATCCTCCTGACGAGGGTGTGCCTTCATCCTAGATTTTGTGGAATTTGATTGGGGTCGAGGTGGGGGCATGCTATGGTGTCTAGCCTGGTCTGGAGCTCCCAGGCTCCGGCCATCTTCCCATCTCAGCCTTCCCGAGTGCTGAGGAGACAGGCGTGAGCAGCCTGGCCATCCCTGCTCCCCTGAGGGTTTGAGAGTCATGCCCTCCCTTTCCCTGAGGTGCCCCTGGGAGGAGCTAGGAGATCCACCATGGAGAACAAGGCAGGAGGACAGATGGGTGCACCAGCAGAGACATGCCCATGCACCAGATGCTCTCCATAGGGAGGGCACAATGCGTGACACCAGTCACCCTCTCTGGGGTCCCAAGTCAGCAGAAATGATGGACCTCGTGGTGGGGTTCC
>NW_007146390.1:0-6117 GCF_000164805.1 Carlito syrichta
CCTGGGCCTCCCAAACTGCTTTGATCAAAGACTTTCGATTGATCATCATCCTGGTCTTCTGCATGTCTTGAACTCTGGGCCCAGAGGTGATCCTCCTGACGAGGTGTGCCTTCATCCTAGATTTTGTGGAATTTGATTGGGGTCGAGGTGGGGGCATGCTATAGTGTCTAGCCTGGTCTGGAGCTCCCAGGCTCCGGCCATCTTCCCATCTCAGCCTTCCCGAGTGCTGAGGAGACAGGCTTGAGCAGCCTGGCCATCCCCGCTCCCCTGAGGGTTTGAGAGTCATGCCCTCCCTTTCCCTGAAGTGCCCCTGGGAGGAGCTAGGGGATCCACCATGGAGAACAAGTCAGGAGGACAGATGGGTGCACCAGCAGAGACATGCCCATGCACCAGATGTTCTCCATAGAGAGGGCACAATGCATGACACCAGTCACCCTCTCTGGGGTCCCAGGTCAGCAGAAAGGAATGGACCTCGTGGTGGGGTTCCAAGAGGGATGTGGAGGTCCGGTGTGGGTGCTCACACCTATCCTCTCAGTGCTCTGGGAGGCTGAGGTGAGATGTCCTGAGAACCCAGGTTGGAGATCACCCCAGGCACTTTTTTCAGACCTTGTCTCTAAAAGTAGCCAAAAAAGTGACCCAAGCTTGGTGATGCATGCTTTTCATTCTGGCCAATCAGGAGGCTGTGGTAGGAGGATCGTCAGAGCCCAGCTGGTGGAGGCTGCGGTGGTTGAGAGTGGTCCCCTGTGCTCCAGGCTGGGCAATAGGGGGACTCCAGCTCAGATTAATAATACCAACCACGACCACCACCACAACCACAGGCTGGTCTCAGGGATTCAGCCTGGTATCTCTGCCCTTCGAAGTCCCAGGCAAGTGGATGTCCTGAGTCTGTGGGATTGACAACAGCCCAGGATATGGGGGGGTACTCAACTTGCCCATCATAAATAAATCCAAACATTAGCTGGGTGTGGTGGCACAGGGCTGTCATTCCAGCCACTTGGGGGGCTGAGGAGGGAGGATCACCTGAGCACTGCAGGTGAAGTCCGTGGTGTCTGTGAGCATGCTCCTGTGCTCCAGCATGGGCGACAGACTGGGATTCCAACTCCAAATAATAAGCACAACCACCGCCGCCACCACCACCCCGGCCACCCAGCATGAGTTGTCACACTCAGGGATTGGAAAGGAAAAGACACTTTCCCACCTTTTGGTTGCAGGATGTTTCAAAAGGGGCCACTGGGCACATCCATCCTGTGCCTTCAGCCACGTGTTCAGCAGACTTGCCTCCACCCTCCACACTTGTGGTCCTCAGCAAGACATGTGTGAGCACATGGAACAGATGACCCCAAGTTAGGGCAGCCGTCGGGCACAGAGCAATCAAGATGGTGAGGTAATGCAGCATCCAGCCCAGGTTATGGTCACCCAGTCTGCCACATTAGGGTGGGGAGGGAGCCTTCCTCTCCTGATCTCTCCATCGTCCCCTGCCTGAGCTGACCTTTCTCTGGGAACGGTGGACACCCGTCATGACATGGGAGGCATCATTTTTGTCATTGGATACACCGTCGGCCAGGCTGGGGCATGGCGGCATGATTGTGGCTCCCGGGGCCTCGAGCTGCAGGTCTCAGGTGGTCCTCCCGAGCCCTGGTTGATAATATAAGGTCAGGGTACCCAAGCATCAATAAATTAAGAAACCAATTATCTCATCATTTGCCATTCTGGGAAGATAAGATGGGCTATCAGTTACCATAGCTTTTATACGGGAGTTTAAACAACCCGAAATATCAAGGGAGCGTTCTGATTTTTTCGGTAAACTAACACGTGTTGTAAGAGAACTAGAACAACCTGAAAAAGAAAAATTATGATTAATAACAGTTTTGACTTGGGATGCAAAAAGAGTGGGGCTTCCTAATAAAGAGGTATGATTAGTAAAAACAGTAATAATCTCAGCATCCCATGTAACAGGCTTGAACACTGGAGGGTTTGAGATATAAGCACAATAAGATTTTTCAGAAGAAATACACCCTTTCTGGAAACACTATAATAGCGAATGTAGCAACAAAAACAGTAGAGGGAGTGAGAGAAATGTTTTGAGAGTGAACCAGATCCTCAGCATCACAGGTGAGCACTTGATTTGCCCCCATGTGGGTGGTCTGCACTGTGTAGTCGAAACAGCTTGACAGTAACATCTGGTTTGAGGAGTGGAAGATGACGAATGATGAGATTTTATGGTTGAGTTGGTGGATGTGGAAGTGGTTGTTGAAAGGTGAGACATTTCAGCTTTGGCACCAACACCTTCTCTTCACCATCTGCATCTGACTCAGATGGATGGCGTGATTTATGTCTCGTCTGGCTGTAAAAAATGGGGGTTGGGGACTGGACATGTCTAATTAGACAATTCTGTACCCAAAAAGGTGAGGGTAAGTCCTGGGAAAAAATACAAGCATATGCTCTCCCACATGTTAAAAGGACATCAGGCCCCTACCATGATCTGTGAAAAGATCTTCCCATTTTACCATTGGTTAAACAGTATTCTCAGGGACTCCAATCTCAGGACTCCAATCATAACTGAATGTACTTGAGAGGTCCAATTGAGATGATTAATTACAAACGTGGAATGATTTACGATACAATGGGGAGAACTATATTTGATGTCCCCTTCCGGCAATTTAATTAATTGATTTTTAACATTTGATGGGCTTTCTCGATTATAGCTTGACCATGAAGATTATACGGAATTCCTGTAGAATGAGAGATTCCAAACTATACAAAATGACTGAAAAGCGTTGGATGCATAAGCAGGAGTATTATCAGTTTTTAATTGCTTAGGAATAACCAGCTGTAAAAATAAAAGAATAAATGTTGGACTGCATCTTTATAAGCTTCCACAGTTCTGGATGAGGTTAAAATTACATAGAAAGATGTATCCTCTGTCACATGAAAAAATGACAATTTCTATAACTTTGGAAATGAATAACATCCATTTGCCATAAAACATTAAGTATTAATCTGCAGGGATTAACTACTGAGGGAAGGGGGCTATTAGAAGTAGTACACGAAGTAATTTTTTTAAAATGATTTGTCTAGCCATTTCTCTTGGAATGTGAAACTGGTGCCTTAAAGCTGCAGCGTTTTGGTGATGAATTTTATGGGATTGCTGAGCTTGATTGACTAAAGAATCTACAAGGAGAGGGCACATGTCCAATTATGTCAAGGCATCTGCTAATTGATTCCCCTGATGTAGAGGTCCAGGGAGTCCCGAATGAAATCTAATATGACCTATGAAAAATGGTTCATTCCTAACAATTATTAGTCGCTATAATTGGATAAGTAAATCAAGAATAGTTGTCTTATTAACAGGAATGGTGACTATTTTAATATGAGGAAACAGCCTTTTATATAACAGGAATCAATATAGAAAGACAATTTTCTCCTCTTAAATCAAGATGGTCGTAAATCACAATCCCTCCCCTGCTGGCACCGCTTTCCAGAGGTCTTTTGGCACCAGACATCTAATTTAAATTATACAGATATTCTTCTTCATGGTACCTAGCTGCTTCCTCTTTTAAGTTTTTCTTATCCTCAAGGGGTAGAGAATCATCATTAACAGGGACAGTGGCTAACAATGCCTGGGAATGTACAGGGGTTAGTAAGGGAGTTCTTTCACCTGGTTCCTCTTTTACTTTAATGAGCGTTTTATCAACCTTTTGTTGTCGATCTAAGACATCTCTGATTATATTCCATAATTCAAAAGTATTTAACGACATTCGTTCCTGACCATGAATAGTGTAATAGAGTTTCAATTTTTCCCCAACCTTTGTCCATGTTTCTAAATTAATGATGCCTTCTTCAGGGAACCAGAGGCACTGTTCTTGCACAAAATGGAGAAAGCAAGATAATCCTGTAGAGAAAACTTTAATTCCTCTTTTAGAAAGCATATGCATCAAAATACTTATGAACAATTTTCTTTCTTTAGATTCACTCTGGCCAATGATCATATCAAGGCTTTATAACAGCTTACCCTTCTTAGCTCTGCCTGTCTCTACAGAGGAGTCTGCAGCACCCTAGGTAAGGTCTTATCTGTTCTTATTAAAGTAAAGCTTACCTTTCAATTCCCTATTCAGGCGCCACTTCCCAGAGTCCACCTCCATAGGTCAAGGTTTCCTGAAGGAGGAACGATGTCAGCATAGAAGTAAAATTGGACACTGGCTCTTTTGTAATGCAAGACCGATGCCAATTTATTTTTTTTCTCAAGTTCTTTTTATACTTTTAGTTACATACAGTTTGGCCTTCAAACCCAGACCTACTTATTTTGCTTTGATCATTGCTCTAACCACGATGACTTACTGTGTGTCTTCCCCCAAATTTGTAACAATATATATACTAAGAATCTTTAAAGCATGTAATTTATCACAATGTGTTTTCTTTAACTACTAACCCTAACCATCTAAATTTTTAATAACTTAATACTTAACATATGTTTTCCTAATGTTTTATTCTTTCTAAATAAAATTGCAAAGATTTTTCTACTATTTTAACCTTTGTATATTAATCATGCACTCTAAAAGGCAAAAACTTTGGGTATACTGCAAATTATAGGGCAATCCATCTGATTTATTGAATAAATGGTCACACCTAAAATTAAAACACTGGTAATCATCACAACACTTTTCGTTATGTTAAAAATACCTACATAACACGTCAAAATTAGTAAAATGAAAACAGCATCCCCAAAGCTCCTAAATAGCAACCAACTTAAAAAACTAAAACTAAAACTAATAAGCCTATTATGATGCCAAACATGATGTTTATAACTTGCGTCTATAGTCCCCTGACAGACATAATGAGAGCCCTGATGTACATTCAACCCAAGGCTCCCAAGGGTAGGAGAGTTCCACCCGCAGTTTTTAATCGTTGTGGATTCAAGCACCAAAAAGGTGGAGTGAGAGAAACTCAAGTGGAGGGTAATATCTCGGTAGAAAAATTTCCATATCACTAACTGCTTGTTTCTTTTAATGGACTACTATTTTTCTGCATCCCCCAACTCTCTGGATACCAACAGTGAACATAACAAGATGAGTAAAAGAAGCAGGTCCAATAGCTGCCCAGAGTTGCCCTGCCACCTGGGGTCTTCAGCCATCCTGACCCTGTCGACCTGAAGGCCCCTGATGCTGGCTCCCAACACTGGTTCATCAGAAGGGAGTGGGCCTTGCAGTGTGGCCCCAAGAGGGGTTTGGAGGCCGGGTGCATGGACTCACACCTGTCATCCTTGCACTCTGGTATGGTGAAGTGAGAGGATGGCCTGAGACTCCGGGTTCAAGACAAACCCAGGCACATTGGCAAGACCTCGTCTCCACAAGAAGACAAAAAAATGAGCTAATCATGGTGGCACATGCCTGTCATTCCAGCCGCTCAGGAAACTGTGGCAGGAGGATCACCGGTGCCCAATCAGTTTAGGTCCTGGTGGCCGAGTAGGGCCCCTGACCTTATGGCTGGGCGACAGAGAGGGATTCTGACTCAGAATAATAATACCAACCTCCACCACCACCACAATCACAGACTGGGCTCAGGCACTCAGCCTGGCATCCCAGCCCTTCAGAGGCCCAGGCGTGTGTACGACTTGAGTCCGTGGGTTCAACACCAGCCTGAAACATGGGGTGAGACCTCGTCTTGGCCATAAAAAATAGATCCAAAGATTAACCTGGCATGGTGATGCAGGCCACTCGTTTCCAGTCACTCATGGGGCCAAGACTGGAGGATCGCCTGAGCCCGGCATGTGGAGTCCGCAGTGGCAGTGAGCATGCCCCTGTGATCCAGCCTGGGATACAGATGGGGATTCCAAGTCCCAATAATAATACTCACCACCACCATCACCACCACCATCACTGCTACCCAGCGTGAGGAGTCACTCTCAAGGATGGGAGAGGATAAGGCACTTTAAGGCCTATCATTCACGGGAGGTTTCAAAGGTGGCCACCAAGCACGTCCATCCCACACCTTCCACCACACACCCCAGAAGGCCTGCCTACATCTTTCACACTCGGGTCCCACAGCAAGACATGTGTGGGTTCATGGAACAGACGTCCCTGAGCTAGGGCAGCCATCTGGCACAGAGCGATCAGTGTG
>NW_007146391.1:0-8427 GCF_000164805.1 Carlito syrichta
CATGGAATGATTTACGATACAATGGGGAGAACTATATTTGATGTCCCCTTCCGGCAATTTAATTTATTGATTTTTAACGTTTGATGGGCTTTCTCGATTATAGCTTGACCATGAGGATTATACGGAATTCCTGTAGAATGAGAGATTCCAAACTGTACAAAATGACTGAAAAGCGTTGGATGCATAAGCAGGAGTATTATCAGTTTTTAATTGCTTAGGAATACCCAGCTGTAAAAATAAAAGAATAAATGTTGGACTGCATCTTTATAAGCTTCCACAGTTCTGGATGAGGTTAAAATTACATAGAAAGATGTATCCTCTGTCACATGAAAAAATGACAATTTCTATAACTTTGGAAATGAATAACATCCATTTGCCATAAAACATTAAGTATTAATCTGCAGGGATTAACTACTGAGGGAAGGGGGTTATTAGAAGTAGTACACGAAGTAATTTTTTTAAATGATTTGTCTAGCCATTTCTCTTGGAATGTGAAACTGGTGCCTTAAAGCTGCAGCGTTTTGGTGATGAATTTTATGGGATTGCTGAGCTTGATTGACTAAAGAATCTACAAGGAGAGGGCACATGACCAATTATGTCAAGGCATCTGCTAATTGATTCCCCTGATGTAGAGGTCCAGGGAGTCCTGAATGAAATCTAATATGACCTATGAAAAATGGTTCATTCCTAACAATTATTAGTCGCTATAATTGGATAAGTAAATCAAGAATAGTTGTCTTATTAACAGGAATGGTGACTATTTTAATATGAGGAAACAGCCTTTTATATAACAGGAATCAATATAGAAAGACAATTTTCTCCTCTTAAATCAAGATGGTCGCAAATCACAATCCCTCCCCTGCTGGCACCGCTTGCCAGAGGTCTTTTGGCACCAGGCATCTAATTTAAATTATACAGATATTCTTCTTCATGGTACCTAGCTGCTTCCTCTTTTAAGTTTTTCTTATCCTCAGGGGGTAGAGAATCATCATTAACAGGGACAGTGGCTAACAATGCCTAGGAATGTACAGGGGTTAGTAAGGGAGTTCTTTCACCTGGTTCCTCTTTTACTTTAATGAGCGTTTTATCAACCTTTTGTTGTGGATCTAAGACATCTCTGATTATATTCCATAATTCAAAAGTATTTAACGACATTCGTTCCTGACCATGAATAGTGTAATAGAGTTTCAATTTTTCCCCAACCTTTGTCCATGTTTCTAAATTAATGATGCCTTCTTCAGGGAACCAGGGGCACTGTTCTTGCACAAAATGGAGAAAGCAAGATAATCCTGTAGAGAAAACTTTAATTCCTCTTTTAGAAAGCATATGCATCAAAATACTTATGAACAATTTTCTTTCTTTAGATTCACTCTGGCCAATGATCGTATCAAGGCTCTATAACTGCTTACCCTTCTTAGCTCCACCTGTCTCTACAGAGGAGTCTGCAGCACCCTAGGTAAGGTCTTATCTGTTCTTATTAAAGTAAAGCTTACCTTTCAATTCCCTATTCAGGCGCCACTTCCCAGGGTCCACCTCCATAGGTCAAGGTTTCCTGAAGGAGGAACGATGTCAGCATAGAAGTAAAATTGGACACTGGCTCTTTTGTATGCAAGACCGATGCCAATTTATTTTTTTTCTCAAGTTCTTTTTATACTTTTAGTTACATACAGTTTGGCCTTCAAACCCAGACCTACTTATTTTGCTTTGATCATTGCTCAACCACGATGACTTACTGTGTGTCTTCCCCCAAATTTGTAACAATATATATACTAAGAATCTTTAAAGCATGTAATTTATCACAATGTGTTTTCTTTAACTACTAACCCTAACCATCTAAATTTTTAATAACTTAATACTTAACATATGTTTTCCTAATGTTTTATTCTTTCTAAATAAAATTGCAAAGATTTTTCTACTATTTTAACCTTTGTATATTAATCATGCACTCTAAAAGGCAAAAACTTTGGGTATACTGCAAATTATAGGGCAATCCATCTGATTTATTGAATAAATGGTCACACCTAAAATTAAAACACTGGTAATCATCACAACACTTTTCGTTATGTTAAAAATACCTACATAACACGTCAAAATTAGTAAAATGAAAACAGCATCCCCAAAGCTCCTAAATAGCAACCAACTTAAAAAACTAAAACTAAAACTAATAAGCCTATTATGATGCCAAACATGATGTTTATAACTTGCGTCTATAGTCCCCTGACAGACATAATGAGAGCCCTGATGTACATTCAACCCAAGGCTCCCAAGGGTAGGAGAGTTCCACCCACAGTTTTTAATCATTGTGGATTCAAGCACCAAAAAGGTGGAGTGAGAGAACTCAAGTGGAGGGTAATATCTCGGTAGAAAAATTTCCATATCACTAACTGCTTGTTTCTTTTAATGGACTACTATTTTTCTGCATCCCCCAACTCTCTGGATACCAACAGTGAACATAACAAGATGAGTAAAAGAAGCAGGTCCAATAGCTGCCCAGAGTTGCCCTGCCACCTGGGGTCTTCAGCCATCCTGACCCTGTCGACCTGAAGGCCCCTGATGCTGGCTCCCAACACTGGTTCATCAGAAGGGAGTGGGCCTTGCAGTGTGGCCCCAAGAGGGGTTTGGAGACCGGGTGCATGGACTCACACCTGTCATCCTTGCACTCTGGTATGGTGAAGTGAGAGGATGGCCTGAGACTCCGGGTTCAAGACAAACCCAGGCACATTGGCAAGACCTCGTCTCCACAAGAAGACAAAAAAATGAGCAAATAATGGTGGCACATGCCTGTCATTCCAGCCACTCAGGAAACTGTGGCAGGAGGATCACCGGTGCCCAATCAGTTTAGGTCCTGGTGGCCGCGTAGGGCCCCTGACCTTATGGCTGGGCAACAGAGAGGGATTCTGACTCAGAATAATAATACCAACCTCCACCACCACCACAATCACAGACTGGGCTCAGGCACTCAGCCTGGCATCCCAGCCCTTCAGAGGCCCAGGCGTGTGTACGACTTGAGTCCATGGGTTCAACACCAGCCTGAAACATGGGGTGAGACCTCGTCTTGGCCATAAAAAATAGATCCAAAGATTAACCTGGCATGGTGATGCAGGCCACTCGTTTCCAGTCACTCATGGGGCCAAGACTGGAGGATCGCCTGAGCCCGGCATGTGGAGTCCGCAGTGGCAGTGAGCATGTCCCTGTGATCCAGCCTGGGATACAGATGGGGATTCCAAGTCCAAATAATAATACTCACCACCACCATCACCACCACCATCACTGCTACCCAGCGTGAGGAGTCACTCTCAAGGATGGGAGAGGATAAGGCACTTTAAGGCCTATCATTCACGGGAGGTTTCAAAGGTGGCCACCAAGCACGTCCATCCCACACCTTCCACCACACACCCCAGATGGCCTGCCTACATCTTTCACACTCGGGTCCCACAGCAAAGACATGTGTGGGTTCAGGGAACAGACGTCCCTGAGCTAGGGCAGCCATCTGGCACAGAGCGATCAGTGTGGTCTGGCAATACACTGGCCAGCCCAGGTTCTGGGTGCCCTGTATGCCACCTTCAGGTAGGGGTAGGAGCCCCTCCTCTCCTGATGACCCCATCATCCCCCAGTCACACGGGCCTTTCTCTGGCAGCCGTGGACCACCATCGTGATGCACATGGAAGGCATTTTTTTGTCACCCAAGTCTCCATTGGCCCAGATGGGGCATGGTGGCTCGATTGTCACACCCAGGGCCTCGACCTGCAGGGCTAACGTGGTCCTCCAGCCTCAGCCCCCGAACATCTGGGACTCCATGGGCCACCAAGCCTGACTCGATATTGGGGACCTCACGCCAAGATTAGGTCTGGCCACGTTGCCTGGGATGGTCTCTGACTCCTGGGCTCAGTGAGACTCCCACCTTGGCCTCCTAGGGCACAGGGCTGAATGCTGTGAGCCACGGTGACCAGCCTGGGCTCACATGCTCTGTTGGTGGGAGCAACACAAAGGAAAGCCCCAGAATGGAAGCCACCACATCCCGTGGAGCCAGAACTGAGGGTGCCACCACGTATGACTCCAGTATTTGCATTCCGGGGAGCAACAAGGTCTCTCTACATGGCCCAGCCTGGCCTCGGACTCCCAGGCTCCAGCGGTCCCCTGACTCAGCCTCCCAAAGCCTCAGCTCAATTGTCTGCCAATCCACAGTCTTTTGGGAACTATAGGCCCAAGACTGGGGCCTCCTTCCCAAATGATCTCTGTCTGTCCACGATGATTTCAACTCCATCCACAAATGGATGCTCGTATTTTCCCTTTTATCCTTTTTTTCTTTGAGTCAGAGTCTCAATCCGTTGCCCAGGGTGGATGGTGGTAGCCCTCTCCCAACCACTGCAACCTCTTTTCCTGACATTCCAAGGAGCCGGAAAAATAGGTTCGCACCCCAAAGCCCAGCTCAATTGGGATGGAGGGTAGAGACGAGGTCTAACTGAGGTGCCCAGGTGGGTGGTGGTATGCAGGTTAGGGCCAGACACTGGCCTCGGTGCCCCAAAGCACTGGGATGAGAAGGACTGAACCACCGAGCCCGGCCATGATTTTTCATCGAAAATGAACCCGAAGGCATGGCATGACAGCCCACGCTTGGTTGCCCAGAGCTCTGTGAGGCCACGGTGGGAGGATGGCTGGAGACTATGAGCCCAAGGCCAGTCCAGCCCGTGCAGGGAGACCCAGTCTCTGCACTCATACAAACAGGGGGATTGGGGGTAAAGAAATGTCCCCAGGTTAGGGATGTATCCCTGGCCTTTCTTGGCAGAAGTTCCTCATTGCGTGTTGGAGTGTTGTTCTGCCTGGGGCACGTAACTCACCTAGAAGAGGAGAGTCAGCAGGAATCCGGCCAGGGAACTCAGGAAATACCACACCAAAGCAGGGGCATGCTTTGGGGTTATATGCTTGGGTGAACCTCCCACGTGCGGGGGGGCAGGGACGAAGGACTGAGTTCAGAAGGTTTGCAGGAGAATGGATTCCTTTCTTTCTTTCTTTCTTTCTTTCTTTCTTTCTTTCTTTCTTTCTTTCTTTCTTTCCTTCTTTCTTTCTTGTTTTGTTTTTGAGTTGGAGTCTCACTCAGTCACCCCGACTGGAGTGCAGTAGCCACTCCTGGCCACCACAGTGTTGACTTTCAGGGCACCTGCAATCCTTCCACCTCAGTCTTCCAGAAAGCAGGAACTACAGGCACGCACTACCACACCTGGCTAATTTTTTTGACTGTAGAGATGAGGTCTCGCCAAGTTGCCCAGGCAGGTCTCGAACCCGTGGGCTCATACAATTCACTCACCTCGGCCTCCCAAAGTGTGGGATTACAGACTGAGGCATTGAGTCCGGCTTCTTTTTGTCTTTTCTTCCCTTATTATGTTGCCCAGGCTGCTCTCAAACAGCACAAATTGGGCCATCCTCTTGGCCTTGGTCTCCCAAGCTGCTGTGATCACAGGCTTTCTATTTGGTCAACATCCTTGTCTTCCTGTCTGGTCTTTAACTCAGGGTTGGAGGTGCACCCCCTGCCAAGGCTTGCCCTCACCCAAGGTTTTCTAGGTTTTTCTTGGGGTCGGGGTGTGGGCTAGCTATGGTGTCCAGCCTGGTCTTGAGCTCCCAAAATCCAGCCATCTTTCCGTCTTGGTCTACCCGAGTGCCAAGGAAACAGGCATGAGATGCTCGGGCGTCCCCTCTTCCCGAAGTTTTGATAGTCATGCAATCCCTTTCCCAGAGGCAGCCCCTGGGAGGATCAAGCAGGACCACCCTGGGCTGGCAGAGGTGTGGGCGATCTGGCAGAGACACACCTCTATCCCAGGGAGAGCACAGCAGGTGTCTCCCACTGCCCATTCTGGGATAGTGGGATGTCAGAAGGGAGTGGTACTCACAGTGGGTCCCCAAGAGTGGTGTGGAGGCTGGGAGCAGGGACTCATGCTTGTCATCCTGGGACTCTTGTACACCGAGGCAAGAGGATGTCCTGAGCCCCCAGGTTTGAGACCAGCCCGGGGAACTTGGCAAAACCTCATCTCTACAACAAGCCACAAAAATGAGCTGAGCATGGTGGCACACGTCTGTTATTCTGGTCACTCAGGAAACCATGGCAGGTGCATCACCAGAGAACAGCTGGTGGAGGTTGCTGTGGGTGAGCATGGGAATCTGCACCCTGGCCTGGGTGACAGAGTGGGACTCTGACTCAGAATAATAATACCAACCACCACCACCACCACTACAACCCCAGGCCGGGCTCAGGGGCTCAGCTTGGCATCCTTACCCTTTGGAGCCCCAGGTGAATGAATGGCCTGAGCCTGCAGGTTCAACAACAGCCCCAGACATGGGGTGAGACATTGTCTCAGTCACCAAAAATAAATCCAAACATTAGCCCGGCCTGGGGTCAGAGTTCTGTGGTTCCGGCCACTCGGGAGTCCAAGGTGGGAGGATTGCCTGAGCCCAGCAAGTAGATCCTGCAATGGCCATGAGCATGACCCTGAACTCCGGCCTTGGTGAAAGAGAGGGATTCAGAATCCAAATAATAATAATCACCACCACCACCACCACCAGCAGCCCTGCCATACTGCATGAGGAGTCACCCTCAGGGATGGGAGAAGAAAAGGCACTTTGCAGTTCGTCATTCATGGGAGTTTTCAAAGGTGGCCACCAGGCATGTCAATCCTGTGCCTTCCGCCATGTGCCCCAGAAGGCCTGTGTCCACCCTCCACACTCATACTCCACAGCAAAGATGTGTGCAAGCTCACGGAAAAGATGTCCCCAATTTAGGTTGACCATAAGGAACAGAACAATTGAGGTGATCTGGCAATGCCGTGGCCAGCCCAGGTTCCAGTTGTTCTGTCTGCAACCTTTGAGTGAGGAAACAGCCCTTTCCTGTCCCAATCACTCCATTGTCCCCTGCCTAAGTGGACCTTTCCCTGGGGAGCTGTGAACATCTGTTTTGATGCACGTGGGAGGCATCTTATTTGCCGCCGGAGTCTCCATCAGCTGGGCTGGGGCACGGCAGCACAATTGTAGCTCCCGGAACCTCGACCTGTGGGACTCAGGTGATCCTCTCGCATTGGCTCGTGAGCAGCTGGGACTCCGGGGGCCACCACACCTGACACATTTTGTTGACACTCACGGAGATGAGGACTAACCACCTTACTGGTCTGGTCTCTGACACCTGGTTTCAGGCAGCCTCCCACCTCGGCCTCCCAGGGTACAGGGCTGATGGACGTGAGCCACACTGTTTGATGGATGTGAGCCACACTGTCAGACCTGAACTAGCATGTTCTGTTGGAGGGGGCATCACCAAGTAACACCCCATGATCGAGGCCACTTTATCACATGTAGTCGGGACCATGGGTGCCACCACAGCCAACTCCAGTGTTTGCATTCCAGGGATTAATCAGTTCTCCCTACATGGCTCAGGCTAGGCTAGAATTCCCAGACTCCAGAGTTTACCCAACTCGGACTCCAAAAGCCACAGCCCATTTGTCAGCCAATCCACTGTATTTCTGGAACTCTAGGCCCAAAGCTGGGCCTCTTTCCAAATGATCTGTGTCTGTTCATGATGATCCCAACTCCACACACAAATGGATGCTCTTCTTTTTTTTCTTTTATCCTTTTTTCTTGAGTCAGAGTCTTACTCCATCATCCAGGCTGGAGTTTCCACGGCCTTCTGAGAAGCCCCAATGATAGGTGTGTGTCACCATCCCTGGTTCATTTGGGGTAGAAGGTAGAGGCAAAATCTCGCCGAGGTGCCCAGGCATGTCTTGACCACGGAGGTGGGCTTGGGCCAGCCACTGGCATTGGCATGTCTGGGCTTGTCTGAGCTTGGGCCAGCCACTGGCATTGGCCTCCCAAAGTGCTGGGATGACGAGGCTGAACCCCCGAGCCTGGTCTCGATTTTTCATCAAAAAAGAAGCAGAAGGCCTGGTGTGGCGGCACATGCCTGGAATCTCAGTGCTCTGGGTAGCTGAGGCTGGTGGATGGCTGGAGTCCAGGAGCCCAATGCAAGACCAGACCAAACAGGGATACCCCATTTCAGCACCCTTCCAAATAGGGGATCTGGGGTCAGGTGCCCATCATCCCAACCACTCCATTGGCTGAGGTGGGAGGAACACCAGAGCCCACAATTTCAAGGCTGATGGTGAACAATGGTCAAGTCTGCCAGCCCCAACCTGGGACACAGAGCCAGACCCTGTCTACATAAACATCAAAATAGTACACAGATTTTCAAGTGCATGCTGTGTGTTCACAGGGAGACTGGCTTTAGAGCCAGGAAAAATGGGATTCGGGGGGGCAGAAATTTCCCTAGGTGAGGACTGTGTCCCTGGCCTTTCTCGGTGAAAGGTCCTCATTGCTGAGTCTGAGGGTTGGCCTGCCTGGGTTACATTTCTCACCTCAGAAAGAAGAGCCGGTAGGCATCTGGCCAGGGAG
>NW_007146392.1:0-6218 GCF_000164805.1 Carlito syrichta
CTCTCACTCAGTCACCCCGACTGGAGTGCAGTAGCCACTCCTGGCCACCACAGTGTTGACTTTCAGGGCACCTGCAATCCTTCCACCTCAGTCTTCCAGAAAACAGGAACTACAGGCACGCACTACCACACCTGGCTAATTTTTTTGACTGTAGAGATGAGGTCTCGCCAAGTTGCCCAGGCAGGTCTCGAACCCGTGGGCTCATACAATTCACTCACCTCGGCCTCCCAAAGTGTGGGATTACAGACTGAGGCATTGAGTCCGGCTTCTTTCTGTCTTTTCTTCCCTTATTAGGTTGCCCAGGCTGCTCTCAAACAGCACAAATTGGGCCATCCTCTTGGCCTTGGTCTCCCAAGCTGCTGTGATCACAGGCTTTCTATTTGGTCAGCATCCTTGTCTTCCTGCCTGGTCTTTAACTCAGGGTCGGAGGTGCACCCCCTGCCAAGGCTTGCCCTCACCCAAGGTTTTCTAGATTTTTCTTGGGGTCGGGGTGTGGGCTAGCTATGGTGTCCAGCCTGGTCTTGAGCTCCCAAAATCCAGCCATCTTTCCATCTCGGTCTACCCGAGTGCCAAGGAAACAGGCATGAGATGCTCGGGCGTCCCCTCTTCCCGAAGTTTTGATAGTCATGCAATCCCTTTCCCAGAGGCAGCCCCTGGGAGGATCAAGCAGGACCACCCTGGGCTGGCAGAGGTGTGGGCGATCTGGCAGAGACACACCCCTATCCCAGGGAGAGCACAGCAGGTGTCTCCCACTGCCCATTCTGGGATAGTGGGATGTCAGAAGGGAGTGGTACTCACAGTGGGTCCCCAAGAGTGGTGTGGAGGCTGGGAGCAGGGACTCATGCTTGTCATCCTGGGGCTCTTGTACACCGAGGCAAGAGGATGTCCTGAGCCCCCAGGTTTGAGACCAGCCCGGGGAACTTGGCAAAACCTCATCTCTACAACAAGCCACAAAAATGAGCTGAGCATGGTGGCACACGTCTGTTATTCTGGTCACTCAGGAAACCATGGCAGGTGCATCACCAGAGAACAGCTGGTGGAGGTTGCTGTGGGTGAGCATGGGAATCTGCACCCTGGCCTGGGTGACAGAGTGGGACTCTGACTCAGAATAATAATACCAACCACCACCACCACCACTACAACCCCAGGCCGGGCTCAGGGGCTCAGCTTGGCATCCTTACCCTTTGGAGCCCCAGGTGAATGAATGGCCTGAGCCTGCAGGTTCAACAACAGCCCCAGACATGGGGTGAGACATTGTCTCAGTCACCAAAAATAAATCCAAACATTAGCCCGGCCTGGGGTCAGAGTTCTGTGGTTCCGGCCACTCGGGAGTCCAAGGTGGGAGGATTGCCTGAGCCCAGCAAGTAGATCTTGCAATGGCCATGAGCATGACCCTGAACTCCGGCCTTGGTGAAAGAGAGGGATTCAGAATCCAAATAATAATAATCACCACCACCACCACCACCAGCAGCCCTGCCATACTGCATGAGGAGTCACCCTCAGGGATGGGAGAAGAAAAGGCACTTTGCAGTTCGTCATTCATGGGAGTTTTCAAAGGTGGCCACCAGGCATGTCAATCCTGTGCCTTCCGCCATGTGCCCCAGAAGGCCTGTGTCCACCCTCCACACTCATACTCCACGGCAAAGATGTGTGCAAGCTCACGGAAAAGATGTCCCCAATTTAGGTTGACCATAAGGAACAGAACAATTGAGGTGATCTGGCAATGCCGTGGCCAGCCCAGGTTCCAGTTGTTCTGTCTGCAACCTTTGAGTGAGGAAACAGCCCTTTCCTGTCCCAATCACTCCATTGTCCCCTGCCTAAGTGGACCTTTCCCTGGGGAGCTGTGAACATCTGTTTTGATGCACGTGGGAGGCATCTTATTTGCCGCCGGAGTCTCCATCAGCTGGGCTGGGGCACGGCAGCACAATTGTAGCTCCCGGAACCTCGACCTGTGGGACTCAGGTGATCCTCTCGCATTGGCTCGTGAGCAGCTGGGACTCCGGGGGCCACCACACCTGACACATTTTGGGGACACTCACGGAGATGAGGACTAACCACCTTACTGGTCTGGTCTCTGACACCTGGTTTCAGGCAGCCTCCCACCTCGGCCTCCCAGGGTACAGGGCTGATGGACGTGAGCCACACTGTTTGATGGATGTGAGCCACACTGTCAGGCCTGAACTAGCATGTTCTGTTGGAGGGGGCATCACCAAGTAACACCCCATGATCGAGGCCACTTTATCACATGTAGTCGGGACCATGGGTGCCACCACAGCCAACTCCAGTGTTTGCATTCCAGGGATTAATCAGTTCTCCCTACATGGCTCAGGCTAGGCTAGAATTCCCAGACTCCAGAGTTTACCCAACTCGGACTCCAAAAGCCACAGCCCATTTGTCAGCCAATCCACTGTATTTCTGGAACTCTAGGCCCAAAGCTGGGCCTCTTTCCAAATGATCTGTGTCTGTTCATGATGATCCCAACTCCACACACAAATGGATGCTCTTCTTTTTTTTTCTTTTATCCTTTTTTCTTTGAGTCAGAGTCTTACTCCATCATCCAGGCTGGAGTTTCCATGGCCTTCTGAGAAGCCCCAATGATAGGTGTGTGTCACCATCCCTGGTTCATTTGGGGTAGAGGGTAGAGGCAAAATCTCGCCGAGGTGCCCAGGCATGTCTTGACCACGGAGGTGGGCTTGGGCCAGCCACTGGCATTGGCATGTCTGGGCTTGTCTGAGCTTGGGCCAGCCACTGGCATTGGCCTCCCAAAGTGCTGGGATGACGAGGCTGAACCCCCGAGCCTGGTCTCGATTTTCATCAAAAAAGAAGCAGAAGGCCTGGTGTGGCGGCACATGCCTGGAATCTCAGTGCTCTGGGTAGCTGAGGCTGGTGGATGGCTGGAGTCCAGGAGCCCAATGCAAGACCAGACCAAACAGGGATACCCCATTTCAGCACCCTTCCAAATAGGGGATCTGGGGTCGAGGTGCCCATCATCCCAACCACTCCATTGGCTGAGGTGGGAGGAACACCAGAGCCCACAATTTCAAGGCTGATGGTGAACAATGGTCAAGTCTGCCAGCCCCAACCTGGGACACAGAGCCAGACCCTGTCTACATAAACATCAGAATAGTACACAGATTTTCAAGTGCATGCTGTGTGTTCACAGGGAGACTGGCTTTAGAGCCAGGAAAAATGGGATTCGGGGGGGCAGAAATTTCCCTAGGTGAGGACTGTGTCCTTGGCCTTTCTCGGTGAAAGGTCCTCATTGCTGAGTCTGAGGGTTGGCCTGCCTGGGTTACATTTCTCACCTCAGAAAGAAGAGCCGGTAGGCATCTGGCCAGGGAGCCTCAAGAACTCCCACACCAAAGCTGGGGTAGCCATTGGGGGGTTGGGACTGGAAGGTGCCGAGCTTGGGGACCCTCACATGTGGGGCGGGCAGGGGGAGATGTACTGAGGGCAGAAGGTTTACACTAAAATGGATTTCTTTCTTTCTTTCTTTCTTTCTTTCTTTCTTTCTTTCTTTCTTTCTTTCTTTCTTTCTTTTCTTTCCTCACTAGGTTTCCAAGGTTTCTCTGAAACTGCCCAACTCAGGTCATCCTCTTGACCAGGGCTTCCCAAAATGCTGCGATCACAGGCTTTCCATTTAGTCAGCATCCTGGTCTTCCTGCCTGGTCTTGAACTCCTGGCCCTGACGAGAGCCTCCCGCTGAGACCTGCTCATACCCAAGCTTTTCTGGGTTTTGCTAGGGGTCGTAGTTGGGGCTTGGTATGGTGTCCAGCTTGGTCTTGATCTCCCAAGCTCTGACCATATTCCCATCTCAGCCACCGCGAGTGCTGAAGGTTTGAGAGTAATGCCCTCCCTTTCCCGAGGCAGCCCCTAGGAGGAGTGAGCATGTCCACCCAGGGGAACAAGGCAGGTGGAGGGGTGGGCAGCCTGCCTGAGACCTGCCTCTGAGCCAAGCATTCACCCCAGGGAGGGCACACTGTCAACTCCGACCACCCTCTCCAGGGTCCCAGGTTGTTGGAAGGGAGTGGGTCTCATGGTGGGCCCCAAGAGGGCTGTGGAGGCTGGGTGCATGGGCTCATGCTTGTCATCCCAGTGCTCTGGGAAGCTGAGGCTAGAGGATTGCCTGAGTTATCATGTTTGAGACAAACACAGGCACCTTGGCAAGATCTCTTTGCTAGAAGAAGTCAAAAACATGAGCCGAACATGGTGGGACATGGCTATTCTGGCCACTTGGGAGGCCGTGGCTGGAGTTTTGTCAGAGCCCAGACAGTGGAAACCATGGTGGGTGAAAGTGGGCCGCTGTGTTCCGGCCTGCGCGACAGAGCATGACTCAGACTCAGAATAATAATTCCAACCACCAGCACCACCAAAACCACAGGCCAGGCTCAGGGGCTCAGCCTGGCATCCTGGCACTTCAGAGGCCCCAAAGAGTGGAGGATCTGAGCCTGCAGGTTCAACACCATCCCAGGACATGGGGCAAGACCTCATCTCGGTCATCAATAATAAATCAAAAGATTAGCAAGGCGTGGTGGCACAGACCTTTCTTACCAATCACTCAGGGAGCTGAGTCAAGACAATCACCTTAGCCAGGCAGGTGGAGTCCATGGTGGCCATGAACCTGGCTCTGCGCTCCGGCCTGGGCAACAGTCGGGATTCTGTCTCCAAATAATAATGATCACCAGCACCACCACCACCAACCCTGCCACCCAGCACGAGGAGTCACCCTAAGGGCTGAGAGAGGAAAAGGCACTTTCCAGCCTGTCGTTCATGGGAGGTTTCAAAGGTGGCCACTGGGCATGTTCATCTCACACCTTCACACATTCTCCCCAGGAGACCTGCCCCACATCCAAGATGTGTGTGAGCTCATTGAACAAATGACCCAAGCTAGGGTAGCCAGCGGGCACAGAGTGGTCAAGGTTGTCCAGCAGCACAGCAGCCAGCCCAGTTTCCGGTCGCCCAGTCTGTCACCTTCAGGCTGGAGGAGGTCTGCTTCCTCTCCCGATCACTCCATCATCATCCGCCCAAGTGGACCTTTCCTTTGGGAGCCATTGTTGCCAGACGTGACACACGTGGGAGATGTTTTCTTTGTTGCCAGAGTCTCAGTAAGCTGGGCTCTGACCCGACGGCTTGATCTTTGCTCCAGGGTACTGAGACCTATGGGTCTCAGGCTGTCCTCCCACCTCAGTCCTCGAGCAGCAGAACTAGGGGGGCTAAAACGTTGGACTCCATTTTTGGGACCACTCGCTGAGACAAGGTCTGACCAAGTCGCCCGGGCTGGTCTCTGACCCCTGGGCTTAGGCAGCCTCATGCTTCTGCTTCCCAGGGCATGGGGCTGATGGCCGAGAGCCATGGTGCCTGCCCCAAATTCACACGTTCTCTCTGCGGGGGTAATGCAAAGGAACACCCTGGAATGGAGGCCACCACATCCCATGCAGCCAGGACTGAGGACGCCACCACTTATGACTGCAGTGTTTGCATTTGTGGAAGCAATGAGGTCTCACTACTTGGCCCTGGCTGGTCCTGAACACCCGGGTTCCAGTAGTACCTCACCTCGATCTCTCAAAGTCAAGCCCGATTGTCTGCTGATCCACTGTCTTTTGGGAACTCTATGCCCAAGAACATCCTTCCCAAACGATTTCTGTCTGTTCATGACGATACCTACTTCATACACCAATGAATGCTCTACTTATTTTTCCCTTTTTCCTTTGTTTATTTTAGTTGGAGTCTGACTCCATTACTCGGGCTGTCTCCTGTCACTGCAATGTCGGCCTGCTGGGCTCTGGGGAGCCTTTCCCCAGCTTTCTGATGAGATAGAATGACAGTCGTGTGCCACCGTGCCAGGCTCAGTTGGGATGGAGGGTAGAGAGGAGGTCTCACTAAGGTGCTCTGGTAGGTCTTAGCCTGTGACCTCTGGCAGGCTGCTGGCCTTAGCCTGGGATGATGAGGCTGAGCCCCAGAGCCTAGCCTCGATCCTTCATCAAAAAAGAACCAAAAGGCCTTTCATAGTGACCCAAGCCTGGATTCTTAGTGCTCTGGGAGACCAAACTGGGAGATTGACTAGAGAGCAGGAGCCCAAGGACAGCTGGGGCCACACAGGGAGACCCTGTCTCTGCACCCATCCAAACACAGGGTCTGGAATCAAGGTGTCCATCATCCTAGTCATTCCAGAGCTGAGGTGGGAGGATCTTCAGTGCCCGCAATTTTGAAGTTACCAG
>NW_007146393.1:0-3095 GCF_000164805.1 Carlito syrichta
TTTCAAGTGCATGCTGTGTGTTCACAGGGAGACTGGCTTTAGAGCCAGGAAAAATGGGATTCGGGGGGGCAGAAATTTCCCTAGGTGAGGACTGTGTCCTTGGCCTTTTGTCGGTGAAAGGTCCTCATTGCTGAGTCTGAGGGTTGGCCTGCCTGGGTTACATTTCTCACCTCAGAAAGAAGAGCTGGTAGGCATCTGGCCAGGGAGCCTCAAGAACTCCCACACCAAAGCTGGGGTAGCCATTGGGGGGTTGGGACTGGAAGGTGCCAAGCTTGGGGACCCTCACATGTGGGGTGGGCAGGGGGAGATGTACTGAGGGCAGAAGGTTTACACTAAAATGAATTTCTTTCTTTCTTTCTTTCTTTCTTTCTTTCTTTCTTTCTTTCTTTCTTTCTTTCTTTCTTTCTTTCTTTCTTTTCTTTCCTCACTAGGTTTCCAAGGTTTATCTGAAACTGCCCAACTCAGGTCATCCTCCTGACCAGGGCCTCCCAAAATGCTGCGATCACAGGCTTTCCATTTGGTCAGCATCCTGGTCTTCCTGCCTGGTCTTGAACTCCTGGCCCTGACGAGAGCCTCCTGCTGAGACCTGCTCTTACCCAAGCTTTTCTGGGTTTTGCTAGGGGTCGTAGTTGGGGCTTGGTATGGTGTCCAGTCTGGTCTTGATCTCCCAAGCTATGACCATATTCCAATCTCAGCCACCGCGAGTGCTGAAGGTTTGAGAGTAATGCCCTCCCTTTCCCGAGGCAGCCCCTAGGAGGAGTGAGCATGTCCACCCAGGGGAACAAGGCAGGTGGAGGGGTGGGCAGCCTGCCTGAGACCTGCCTCTGAGCCAAGCATTCACCCCAGGGAGGGCACACTGTCAACTCCGACCACCCTCTCCAGGGTCCCAGGTTGTTGGAAGGGAGTGGGTCTCATGGTGGGCCCCAAGAGGGCTGTGGAGGCTGGGTGCATGGGCTCATGCTTGTCATCCCAGTGCTCTGGGAAGCTGAGGCTAGAGGATTGCCTGAGTTATCATGTTTGAGACAAACACAGGCACCTTGGCAAGATCTCTTTGCTAGAAGAAGTCAAAAACATGAGCCGAACATGGTGGGACATGGCTATTCTGGCCACTTGGGAGGCCGTGGCTGGAGTTTTGTCAGAGCCCAGACAGTGGAAACCATGGTGGGTGAAAGTGGGCCGCTGTGTTCCGGCCTGCGCGACAGAGCATGACTCAGACTCAGAATAATAATTCCAACCACCAGCACCACCAAAACCACAGGCCAGGCTCAGGGGCTCAGCCTGGCATCCTGGCACTTCAGAGGCCCCAAAGAGTGGAGGATCTGAGCCTGCAGGTTCAACACCATCCCAGGACATGGGGCAAGACCTCATCTCGGTCATCAATAATAAATCAAAAGATTAGCAAGGCGTGGTGGCACAGACCTTTCTTACCAATCACTCAGGGAGCTGAGTCAAGACAATCACCTTAGCCAGGCAGGTGGAGTCCATGGTGGCCATGAACCTGGCTCTGCGCTCCGGCCTGGGCAACAGTCGGGATTCTGTCTCCAAATAATAATGATCACCAGCACCACCACCACCAACCCTGCCACCCAGCACGAGGAGTCACCCTAAGGGCTGAGAGAGGAAAAGGCACTTTCCAGCCTGTCGTTCATGGGAGGTTTCAAAGGTGGCCACTGGGCATGTTCATCTCACACCTTCACACATTCTCCCCAGGAGACCTGCCCCACATCCAAGATGTGTGTGAGCTCATTGAACAAATGACCCAAGCTAGGGTAGCCAGCGGGCACAGAGTGGTCAAGGTTGTCCAGCAGCACAGCAGCCAGCCCAGTTTCCGGTCGCCCAGTCTGTCACCTTCAGGCTGGAGGAGGTCTGCTTCCTCTCCCGATCACTCCATCATCATCCGCCCAAGTGGACCTTTCCTTTGGGAGCCATTGTTGCCAGACGTGACACACGTGGGAGATGTTTTCTTTGTTGCCAGAGTCTCTGTAAGCTGGGCTCTGACCCGACGGCTTGATCTTTGCTCCAGGGTACTGAGACCTATGGGTCTCAGGCTGTCCTCCCACCTCAGTCCTTGAGCAGCAGAACTAGGGGGGCTAAAACGTTGGACTCCATTTTTGGGACCACTCGCCGAGACAAGGTCTGACCAAGTCGCCCGGGCTGGTCTCTGACCCCTGGGCTTAGGCAGCCTCATGCTTCTGCTTCCCAGGGCATGGGGCTGATGGCCGAGAGCCATGGTGCCTGCCCCGGATTCACACGTTCTCTCTGCGGGGGTAATGCAAAGGAACACCCTGGAATGGAGGCCACCACATCCCATGCAGCCAGGACTGAGGACGCCACCACTTATGACTGCAGTGTTTGCATTTGTGGGAGCAATGAGGTCTCACTACTTGGCCCTGGCTGGTCCTGAACACCCGGGTTCCAGTAGTACCTCACCTCGATCTCTCAAAGTCAAGCCCGATTGTCTGCTGATCCACTGTCTTTTGGGAACTCTATGCCCAAGAACCTCCTTCCCAAACGATTTCTGTCTGTTCATGACGATACCTACTTCATACACCAATGAATGCTCTACTTATTTTTCCCTTTTTCCTTTGTTTATTTTAGTTGGAGTCTGACTCCATTACTCGGGCTGTCTCCTGTCACTGCAATGTCGGCCTGCTGGGCTCTGGGGAGCCTTTCCCCAGCCTTCTGATGAGATGGAATGACAGTCGTGTGCCACCGTGCCAGGCTCAGTTGGGATGGAGGGTAGAGAGGAGGTCTCACTAAGGTGCTCTGGTAGGTCTTAGCCTGTGACCTCTGGCAGGCTGCTGGCCTTAGCCTGGGATGATGAGGCTGAGCCCCAGAGCCTAGCCTCGATCCTTCATCAAAAAAGAACCAAAAGGCCTTTCATAGTGACCCAAGCCTGGATTCTTAGTGCTCTGGGAGACCAAACTGGGAGATTGACTAGAGAGCAGGAGCCCAAGGACAGCTGGGGCCACACAGGGAGACCCTGTCTCTGCACCCATCCAAACACAGGGTCTGGAATCAAGGTGTCCATCATCCTAGTCATTCCAGAGCTGAGGTGGGAGGATCTTCAGTGCCCGCAATTTTGAAGTTACCAG
>NW_007146394.1:0-787 GCF_000164805.1 Carlito syrichta
GTCAGGGAGCCTCAAGAACTCCCACACCAAAGCTGGGGTAGCCATTGGGGGGTTGGGACTGGAAGGTGCTGAGCTTGGGGACCCTCACATGTGGGGCGGGCAGGGGGAGATGTACTGAGGGCAGAAGGTTTACACTAAAATGGATTTCTTTCTTTCTTTCTTTCTTTCTTTCTTTCTTTCTTTCTTTCTTTCTTTCTTTCTTTCTTTCTTTCTTTTCTTTCCTCACTAGGTTTCCAAGGTTTCTCTGAAACTGCCCAACTCAGGTCATCCTCTTGACCAGGGCCTCCCAAAATGCTGCGATCACAGGCTTTCCATTTGGTCAGCATCCTGGTCTTCCTGCCTGGTCTTGAACTCCTGGCCCTGATGAGAGCCTTCCGCTGAGACCTGCTCTTACCCAAGCTTTTCTGGGTTTTGCTAGGGGTCGTAGTTGGGGCTTGGTATGGTGTCCAGCCTGGTCTTGATCTCCCAAGCTCTGACCATATTCCAATCTCAGCCACCACGAGTGCTGAAGGTTTGAGAGTAATGCCCTCCCTTTCCCGAGGCAGCCCCTAGGAGGAGTGAGCATGTCCATCCAGGGGAACAAGGCATGTGGAGGGGTGGGCAGCCTGCCTGAGACCTGCCTCTGAGCCAAGCATTCACCCCAGGGAGGGCACACTGTCAACTCCGACCACCCTCTCCAGGGTCCCAGGTTGTTGGAAGGGAGTGGGTCTCATGGTGGGCCCCAAGAGGGCTGTGGAGGCTGGGTGCATGGGCTCATGCTTGTAATCCCAGTGCTCTGGGAGGCTGA
>NW_007146395.1:0-1335 GCF_000164805.1 Carlito syrichta
TGCTTTAAATGATATAAATTATATTTGGGACAAAATGCTCAGGCCTTATTATATCATGCTCTGGAAATAATGCTATCAATGAATCAATCTTATCTTTCCTTAATTTGTTTGCTTAATTAATTAATTAAATGACAAATGCCCATGGCTCACAAGTCTACAATTCAGGATTCCCAAAGTTCTTTTTATACCAGTTGTAGTCATTAGAAAAAGTTTTGGAAAGTATACCACCACTAAACCTGCCATCCTACACGAGGAGTCACTCTCAAGGATGTGAGAGGAAAAGGCGCTTTAAAGCCTGTCATTGCAGGGTGTTTCAAGGGTGGCCACCGTACATGTCCATCCTGCACGTTCGGCCACATGCCCCAGAAGGCCTGACTCCATTCTCCACACAAGCCAGGGTTGGTCTCCGACTCCTGGACTCAGGCAATCTCCCACTTCAAACTCCCAGTGCACAGGGCTGATTGACTTGAGCCACGGTGCCCAGCCTGGACTCGAATGTTCTGTTGGTGGGGGTGATTCAGAGGAATGCCCGGAAGGAGGCCACCACATCCTGTGTAGCCAGGACTGAGGGCCACCACAAGCGACTTCAGTGCTTGCCTTCTGGGGAGCTACAAGGTCTTGCTACGTGGCCCAGGCTGGTCTTGAAATCCTGGGCTCCAGCTTGCCCCTTACTCTGCCTCCCAAAGCCACAGCCTGATTGGCTGCTGATTGACTGTCTTTCAAGAACTCTGACCAAGACTGCAGCTTCCTTCCCCAATGATCTCTGTCTGTTCATGATGATCCCAACTCCATACACAAACGGTTAGTCTTCTTTCCTTTCCTTTTATTTTATTTTATTTTTTGAGTTGCAGTCTCACTCGGTTGCCCAGACTGGAGTGCAGTGGCCACTCCCAGCCACCACAGCCTTGCCTGCTGGGCTCCAGAGATTCTTCCACCTCAGCCTTTCGAGTAGTCGGAATTACAGGCATGCACAGCCACGCCCAGCTGATTTTTTTATTTATTGTAGAGATGAGGTCTCGCTGCCCAGGCAGGTCTCGAACCCACAGGCTCAGGCAATCCACTCACCTCAGCCTCCCAAAGGCACGGGATTACAGGCTGAGCCACTGAGCCCAGCTCTTTCCTTTTATTTTTTAATGTTTGAGTGATTGTCTCACTCCTCACCCAGGCCTGAGGGTGGTGGTTCACTCCCGGGCAGTGCAAACTCAGCCTGCCAGGCTCTGCCGAGCCATCCCCCACAAGACTTCCAAGAAACCAGATCGGTAGAGGTTGAGCCCCCGAGCCCTGCCTCGATCCTTCATCTAAAATGAACCAGAAGACTGGATGCAGCAAAACATG
>NW_007146396.1:0-350 GCF_000164805.1 Carlito syrichta
GCTTGAGCCCGGCAGGTGGTCTGCAGTGGCAGTGACTTGCCCCTGTTCTCCGGCCTGGGTGACAGAGCAGGATTCTGATTCTAATAATAATAATCAAAATCACCACCACCACTACCACCCCTGCCACCTAGTTCAAGGAGTCACCCTCAGGGATGGGAGAGGAAAAGGCACTTTCCAGCCTGTCGTTTATAGGAGGTTTCAAAGTGACCTTCTGGCACGTCGATTCTGCAACTTGGGCTATGTTCCCCAGAAGGTCTGCCTCTACCCTCCACACACATGCCCACAGCAACGACATGTGAGAGCTCACATAACAGACGTCCCCCAGCTAAGGTGTCTGTCATGCACAGAGT
>NW_007146397.1:0-689 GCF_000164805.1 Carlito syrichta
CACACCATCCACGCCCAGCCCATTTGGGATGGAGGGTAGAGATGTGATCTTGCTGATCTTCCGGGACGGGTCTCAGTCCACATGCTCAGGCCAGCTGCTGGCCTCACATTCCAAAGTGCTGGGATGACGAGGCTGAGCCCCCGAGCTCAGGCTCGATCCTTTGTCAAAAATGAACCAGAAGCCCTGGTGCAGTATCCCATGCCTGGAATCCCAGCGCTCTGGGATGCCAAGGTTTGAGGAAGACTGGAGCCCAGGAACCCATGGCCAGACCGGGAGATGTAGGGAGACCCCGTCTCCACACCCATCAAAACAGGGAGTCTGAAATTGAGGTGCCTATCATTCCAGCCACTTTGGTGACTGAGGCTGGAGGATCTCTGAAGCCCACGAGTTTGAGACTGGCAGAGAATGAAGGTCTTTTCCCTGGGCCTCAGCCAGGGGCCACAGTGCCAGACCTTGTCTCCAAAAACATCAGAATCTTACATACATTCTCAACTGCACGTCCTGTGTTCACAGTGTGACTGGCTTTAGAGCCAGGAACAATGGGATTGTAGGGGAAGAAATGTCCCTGGGTGAGGGATGTGTCCCTGACTTTTCTTGGTGGAAGGTCCTCATTGCCAAGTCTGATGGTTGGCCTGACTGGGGCACATTTCTCACCTGGGAGAGGAGAGTCAGCAGGAACCTGGTCTTTC
>NW_007146398.1:0-1131 GCF_000164805.1 Carlito syrichta
ACAGAGCCAGACCTTGTCTCCAAAAACATCAGAATCTTACACACATTCTCAACTGCACGTCCTGTGTTCACAGTGTGACTGGCTTTAGAGCCAGAAACAATGGGATTGTGGGGGAAGAAATGTCCCTGGGTGAGGGATGTGTCCCTGACTTTTCTTGGTGAAAGGTCCTCATTGCCAAGTCAGATGGTTGGCCTGACTGGGGCACATTTCTCACCTGGGAGAGGAGAGCCAGCAGGAACCTGGTCTTTCTCTCTTTCTCTCTTTCTTTCTTTCTTTCTTTCTTTTTCTTTCTTTCTTTCCTTCCTTCCTTCCTTCCTTCCTTCCTTCCTTCCTTCCTTCCTTCCTTCCTTCTTCTTCCTTCTTTCCTTCCTTCCTTCCTTCCTTCTTTCTTTCTTTCTTTCTTTCTTTCTTTCTTTCTTTCTTTCTTTCTTTCTTTCTTTCATTCTTTCTTTCTTTCTTTCTTTCCTTACTAGTTTGCCCAGGCTTCTCTCAAATTACCCAACTCATGCCATCCTCTCAGCCTGGGTAACCCAAACTGCTGCAGCAATAGGCTTTGCATTTGTTCTGCCTTCTTGTCTTCCTGGCTGCTCTTGAACTCTGGGTCGGAGGTGAACCTCCCGCTGAGGCCTGCCACCAACCAAGGTTTTCTGGATGTTTCTTGTGTTTGAGGATGGGGCTTGCTATGATATCCAACTTGCTCTCGAGCTCCAGGGCTTCAGAAATCTTCCCATCTTGGCCTCCCTGAGGGCCGAGGAGACAAGCGTGAGTCACCCAGCCATTCTTGCCCCTGGAAGATTTGAGAGTCACGCCCTCCCTTTCTCCCAGGCAAGCTCTGGGTGAGCTTGCAGATCAACACTTCGCAGTGAGGCAGGCCGAGGTGTGGGCGCCCAGGGAGAGACACACCCCTGCACCAGGAACTTCCCATGAGGCGTGTCGGTGGGTGACTCCAGCCACCCTATTGAGAGTAGAGCATCGTTGAAAGATTTCAGGCCTCACGGAGGGGCCTGAGAATGGTGAGGAGGCCAGGCATGGGGGCTCACGACTATCATCCCAGCACTCAGGGTGGCTGAGGTAAGAGAATGGCTTGAGCCCCTGGTTTCAAGACGAGAAGGGGCACCATAGCAAGACATC
>NW_007146399.1:0-578 GCF_000164805.1 Carlito syrichta
CATTTCCAGATTGCCTTTATCTCTCTGTTCCTGAAGGCCACCCTAACTGGGGACTGTCTCATATGTGAACTCACAGAGTTTTTGCCTTGGGGCACAAGTCTAGAGGGTGGAGGCAGTCTTTCTGGGGCATGTGGCCGAATGCATGGAATTAACGTGCCCTGTGGTCACCTTTGAAATATCCCATGAACGACAGACTGGGAAGTACCTTTTCCTCTCCCATCCCTGAGGATGATGCCTCACATTGTGTGGCCATGGTGGTTGTGGTGGTGGTGATTATTACTATTTGGAGTCGGAATCCCACTCTGTTAATCAGGCCAGAAATCAGGGGCATGCTCCAAGCTACCACAGACTCCAACTGCTGAGCTCAGGCAATCCCCTGGCCTCAGACCCCCAAGTGGCTGGAACCACAGGCCTGTGCCACCACACCCGGCTAATATTTGGATGTAATTTTGATGGCCGAGACAAGGCCTTGCCCGGTGTTCTGGGATCTTCTCGAACCTGCAGCCTCAGGCAATCCACTCTCCTGGGCCCCATAAGGGCCATAATGCCTTGCTAAGTCTCTGAGTCAGCCTGTGGTG
>NW_007146400.1:0-602 GCF_000164805.1 Carlito syrichta
ATCCCAGCGCTCTGGGATGCCAAGGTTTGAGGAAGACTGGAGCCCAGGAAACCCATGGCCAGACCGGGAGATGTAGGGAGACCCCGTCTCCACACCCATCAAAACAGGGAGTCTGAAATTGAGGTGCCTATCATTCCAGCCACTTTGGTGACTGAGGCTGGAGGATCTCTGAAGCCCACGAGTTTGAGACTGGCAGAGAATGAAGGTCTTTTCCCTGGGCCTCAGCCAGGGGCCACAGTGCCAGACCTTGTCTCCAAAAACATCAGAATCTTACATACATTCTCAACTGCACGTCCTGTGTTCACAGTGTGACTGGCTTTAGAGCCAGGAACAATGGGATTGTAGGGGAAGAAATGTCCCTGGGTGAGGGATGTGTCCCTGACTTTTCTTGGTGGAAGGTCCTCATTGCCAAGTCTGATGGTTGGCCTGACTGGGGCACATTTCTCACCTGGGAGAGGAGAGTCAGCAGGAACCTGGTCTTTCTCTCTTTCTCTCTTTCTTTCTTTCTTCCTTTCTTTCTTTCTTTCTTTCTTTCTTTCTCTCTCTCTCTCTCTCTCTCTCTCTCTCTCTCTCTTTCCTTCCTTCCTTCCTTCCTCCTTCCT
>NW_007146401.1:0-720 GCF_000164805.1 Carlito syrichta
CGGGCCTCAGCCAGGGGCCACAGTGCCAGACCTTGTCTCCAAAAACATCAGAATCTTACATACATTCTCAACTGCACGTCCTGTGTTCACAGTGTGACTGGCTTTAGAGCCAGGAACAATGGGATTGTAGGGGAAGAAATGTCCCTGGGTGAGGGATGTGTCCCTGACTTTTCTTGGTGGAAGGTCCTCATTGCCAAGTCTGATGGTTGGCCTGACTGGGGCACATTTCTCACCTGGGAGAGGAGAGTCAGCAGGAACCTGGTCTTTCTCTCTTTCTCTCTTTCTTTCTTTCTTCCTTTCTTTCTTTCTTTCTTTCTTTCTTTCTCTCTCTCTCTCTCTCTCTCTCTCTCTCTCTCTCTTTCCTTCCTTCCTTCCTTCCTTCCTTCCTTCCTTCCTTCTTTCTTTCTTTCTTTCTTTCCTTCTTTCTTTATTTCTTTCTTTCTTTACTAGTTTGCCCAGGCTTCTCTCAAACTACCCAACTCATGCCATCCTCTCAGCCTGGGTAACCCAAACTGCTGCAGCAATAGGCCTTGCATTTGTTCTGCCTTCTTGTCTTCCTGGCTGCTCTTGAACTCTGGGTCGGAGGTGAACCTCCCGCTGAGGCCTGCCACCAACCAATGTTTTCTGGGTGTTTCTTGTGGTTGAGGATGGGGCTTGCTATGATATCCAACTTGCTTTCGAGCTCCAGGGCTTCAGAATCTTCCCATCTCGGCCTCCCTG
>NW_007146402.1:0-420 GCF_000164805.1 Carlito syrichta
AATCACAAGACTTTCACGTGAGCACAAGGCCAGGTGGGTGAGGCGCATCCCCCACCCACCAGGTGTTTCCTTAGTCACGAGGAAGGACAATCCCAATCAAATCACAAGACTTTTACGTGAACACAAAGCAAGGTAGGTGGGGGGCGTCCCCCACCCACCAGGCGTTTTTCCAAGCATGAGGAAGGACAGTCCCAAAATTATCTCACTGTTCCTTATGCTTGGTTTATATTCCTCAAAAGCAATATAAATGACTAAAATCCTAATACCTTTCTTATCTGTGCTAATTTTACCTGTACTATAAACAACTCTTAATTATGGCTCAACCAGTTCCTAAAGAATGTGGCCCAGCCTAAAGATCAAGCTGGGCCATTTCCAGGAACAATTGATTATGATTTCTTAACAAAATGGCTATTCTAAAAT
>NW_007146403.1:0-795 GCF_000164805.1 Carlito syrichta
TCAGACCCACACAGCTGGGCCACAACAGAGAGGGACAAACCCAGTGGAGCCTGAACATCGGTTTTAATAGGAAAACTCCATTCCAGGATAGGTCTGGCTGGGGCACCCCTGTGAGTACATACCTGGGGAAGAGACAATCCTGCACCTCTCCACTGGAAGATATCTCCCTGACCATACCAGAGAGGGAGGAGAGGACTGCAACCCCACCCACCTCCACTGTTCCTCCTCCTTCCCTGCTTCAGACTCTGAGGAGAGATTGAAAGAGGTGGCTCTGCAAGAGAGACCTGATTAGAGGGACAATTATAGAGCCTGCCACAAGAGGGCAGTTTTTAAAAAAAATTTCAATTTAATTTTTTTAAATTTCTTGACTTTGTTAGTTCATCTATTTTTAAACTATTTTTCCTTTGTGCGTGAATGTGTATGTGAGGGTTTTATCTGCATCCCCCTATGTTTTCTTTCTTTTCTTTTCTTTCTTTTTTTTTTTTCTTTTGAGTTGGAGTCTCACTCTGTCACCCAGACTGGAGTACAGTGACCGGGAGCCTCGACCTGCTGGGCTCTTGTGATCCTTCCACCTCAGCCTTCCAAGTATCTTTCTTTTCTTTTTCTGTTTCTTTCTTCTTTAATATATTGCTTTTTTTATGTGTCTATGTGAATGACTGAGTGTTCATCTTTCAATTTTGTTGTTGTTGTTGGTTTGTTTTTGCTCTTTTGTTCTTCTGGTCTTTTTAATTTTCATTTTTTATAGTTTAAGGTGTGTGTCAATATATGTGTGAGATTTTTACCTGAATTCATTTT
>NW_007146404.1:0-790 GCF_000164805.1 Carlito syrichta
CGTATGTTCCCCGTATGCCTAGATATTCAAGGGTTTTTATCAAGAAGGGGTGCTGGATTTTATCAAAAGCTTTTTCTGCATCTAATGATATGATCATGTGGTTTTTTTTGACATCTGTTGATGTATTTAATTACATTTATGGTTTTACGAATGTTAAACCAGCCTTGCATGCCAGGAATGAAGCCTACTTGGTCATGGTGGATGATTTTTGAGATGTATTGCTGAATCCGGTTTGCTAGGATTTTGTTGAGAATTTTAGCATCTATGTTCATCAAAGATATTGGCCTGTAGTTCTCTTTCTTTGTTGGATCTTTAACTAGGCGAATTATTATATGTCTGGGAATTGGTCTCATTTGTTGTCTTGCAGGGGTTCTCTGAGTCTCTTGTGTTTGAATTTTTTCATCCTTGATGAGATGAGGGAAGTTTTCTTGAATGATTTCATGAAATGTTTGGTCCAGTGTGGCCTCTGTTTCTCTCTTTGCCTCAGGAAGGTCAATTACTCTTAGGTTCGGTCTCTTGAAGTGATATCATCTCTTTTAAGTTTTTTTCTGTCTTTTTGAGCTTCTTTTCTATGCTTTGGACAGTTTGGGTTAGTTCTGTGTTTTGGTCTTCGAGCTCTGACATTCTCTCTTCTGCTTGGCTAATTCTGCTTTTCATGCTTTATTAGTTTGTTATTTATTTCCATCACAGTTATTCTTTTACTGCTGTTATTTCTGATATCAGTGCCCTTCCCTATTTTTCCTCTTGTCTCTCCTCAATTTTTTAAATTCTCTCAATTAATGTCTTGATG
>NW_007146405.1:0-712 GCF_000164805.1 Carlito syrichta
TTTTTTAATCTGTAGAAACAGTGTTTTGCTATGAAGTCAGGCTACTCTAAAACACCTGGCCTCAAGAGTTACTCTTGCCTCAGGTTTCCAAAGCCCTGGTATGCAATGCAGGAACCACCAAGTCTGGCTAATTTTTATTTTATTTTACATTATTTTATTTATGTTTGTTTTACAATTTTATTTTTTTACTTTGTAGTGGCAGAGTTTTCCATGAGTCCCAGACTAGTCTCACACTCCTGGTCTGAAGTGTTACTCCTCCTCAGTCTCCCAAAATGCTTGGATGACTGTGAGGAACCACTACATCTTTCTAATTATTTTAATTAACCTTATTTTAGTTTAGTTTAGTTTTTTAATTTTTTAATTTGTTCAGACAGTGTTTGGCTATGAGCCCCAGGCTAGTCTCAAACTCCTGGTTTCAACCAACACTTCTGCCACAGCCTCTCACAGTGCTGGGACACCAGGGAGGAACACTAAATCTGGCTCCATTTTTAAATTTTATTCTATTTTATTTTCATTAATTAATTTTATCTGTCATTTTTGTTATATTTTATTTCATTTTTTATTTTATTTTATTTCATTTTTTAACTTATTTTATATCATTTCATTTTATCTTGCTCTTCAATTTTATTTTTTTATCCTGTAGTGAGAGAGATTTTCTAGGAGGCTCAGGTGAGTCTCATTCTGATCCTCCTGCCTCAGCCCCCCAAAGTGG
>NW_007146406.1:0-818 GCF_000164805.1 Carlito syrichta
ATTATTTTATTTTATTACATATCTTATCTTATTTTACTATTTTTTTAAAATTTTGTATACACAGTTTTTTCCTATAAGGCTCAGGCTAGTCTCAATGTCCTGGCCCCAAGCAAACCTCCTGCCTTGGTCTCCCACAGTGCTGGGATGCCAGGCAGGAACTAAAATCTGGTTCATGTTATCTTATTTTATTTTATATTCTATATTTTATTTTATTTTATCTTACTTTACTACTTTATATTTTTAATTTGTAGAGACAGGCTTTTGCTATGAGGCCCAGGCTAATCTCAAATTCTTCAGCTGGAGTGATCCTCCAGCTTCGGCCTCCCAAAGTGCTGAAAACCCATGCAGGAACCACTGAGTCTGGCTAAGAATTTACTTTATTTTATTTTTCTAAGGTATTTTATTTTTTAATTTTGTAGTGACAGGGTTTTGTATGAAACCCAGAATAGTCTCAACCACCTGGTCTCAAGCTATCTGCCTGCCTCAACCTCCCATAATACTGGAATGCCATGCAGGAACCACTGAGTCTGGCTAATTTTTTACTTTATTTATTTTTCTTAGGTATTTTATTTTTTAATTTTGTAGTGACAGGGTTTTGCTATGAGGCCCAGGATTGTCTCAACCACCAGGCCTCAAAGTATCCTTCTGCCTCGGCCTCCCAAAATGCTGGGATCCCAGCCTGGAACCACTATGTCTGGCTAATTATATCATTTTATTTTATTATATTATATGTAATTTTATTTTATTTTACTTTACTATTTTATTTTTTTCACTTTGTAGTGACAGGATTTTGCCATCAGGCCCATGCTAGTGTCACA
>NW_007146407.1:0-641 GCF_000164805.1 Carlito syrichta
TGGTCTCAAGCAATTCTTTCACTTGGCCTTGCAGTGTGCTGGGATTCCTGGCAGGAACCCACTATGTCTAGCTAATTATTTATTTAATCATTTATTTTATTTTTCTTTACTAATATTTTTTTTTTATTTTTTAGAGACAGTGTTTTGTTTTGAGGCCCAGACTAGTCTCACACTACTGGCCTGAGCGATACTCCTTCCTCAGCCTCCCAAAATTCAGTGATGACAGTGAGGAACCACTAAGTCTGGCCCATTATTTTATTTTATAGCATTGTATTTTACTTTGCTTTACTAGTATTTATTTTATTTAGTAGAGATAGTGTTTTGCTATGGTGCCTGGTTAGTATTAAACTCCTGACCTTAAGTGATCCTCGCAATTTGGCCTCTCACTTGTCTGCGATGCCAGTCATGAACCTCTAACTCTGGCTCATTTTATTTAATATCAATATTTTATTTTACTTTATTTTATTGCATTTCATTTTACTATTGTATATTTTTATTTTGTAGAGACAGGGTTTTGCTATGATACTCAGGCTAGTCTCAATCACCTGGCCTCGACTGATCTTCCCATTCTGATTTTTCAAAGTTCTGGTATGCCAGGCTGGAACCACTAAGTCTGGCTATGTTATGTATTGTATTGTATG
>NW_007146408.1:0-509 GCF_000164805.1 Carlito syrichta
GGCATCTCAAAATTCTGGGATGCCAACCTGGAACCACTAAGTTGGCTAATTATTTTATTATATAATATTTTATTTTATTGTACTTTACTCTTTTATTTTTTCATTTTGTACAGACAAGGTTTTGCTATGAGGCCCAGTACAGTCTGAAATTCTTGGCCTGAAGCTATCCTCTTACCTCGTACTACAGATGTGCAGAAATGCCAGTCAGGAACCACTAAGTCTCACTAATTATTTTATTTTATTTTACTCTATTTTTTTTATTATGTAAAGGCACGGTTTTACTATAAATCCCAGGCTTTATAGTAAAGGGGTAGTATAGAAGGTCTCAAATTCCTGGCCTCAATCGATTACCCCACCTTGGTCTCCCAAAGTGCAGAGAGGACAGGTGGGAACTCTAAGTCAGGCTAATTATTTTATTATATTTTATTTTATTTTACTTTACTATTTTATTTTTTTTGTAGAGACAGGTTTTTGCTATGAGTCCCAGGCTAGTCTCAAGCTCCTGGCCT
>NW_007146409.1:0-781 GCF_000164805.1 Carlito syrichta
TCCTCCCAATTCAGTGTCCCAAAGTTCTGGGATAACAGTCAGGAATCATGAAGTATGGCTAATTATTTTATTTTATTTTATTTTACTTTACTGGATATTTTTGTATTTGTAGATTCAGAGTTTTCTTATGAGGTCCAGGATAGTCTCAATCTCTTAACCTCAAGGAATCCTCCTGCCTCAGTCTCCCAAAGTGGTGGAATGCCAGGCAGGAACCACTAATTCTGGCAAATAATTTTATATTATTTTATTTTAGTTTAGCTTAGTTTACAATATTATTTTCTAATTTTATATAGACATGTGTTTTCTAAGAAGCACAGGCTAGTCTCAATCTCCTGGTCTCAAGCAATCTTCCTGCATCAGTCTCCAAATGTGCTGGAGTTACAGGCAGGAATCACTGCATTGGGTTATTATTTTAGTTTCGTTTAGTTTCGTTTTTTAATTTAATTTTATTTTATTTTACCTTAATTTAATTTTTTTATTTTACTTTACTATTTTATTTTCATTTTTTAGAGACAGGGTTTTGCTATGAGGCCAAGGCTATTATTAAATTCATTGCCTCAACAATCCTCCTGCCTTTGTCTCCCAAAGTACTGGGATGACATGCCCAAACCAGTAATTCTGCCTAATTTTTGTTTTTTATTTAATTATTTTTTATTTCACTATTCAATTTTTTTTTTTGTAGAGACAGGGTATTCTATGAGCCCCATACTAGTCTCTATCTCCTGGCCTCAAGCAATCCTCCTATCTCAGCCTCCCAAATTCTGAGAAGACAGGCAGAAAG
>NW_007146410.1:0-4711 GCF_000164805.1 Carlito syrichta
AGTGGCAGATCCAGAGCCCAAAAGCAAGGGAGAACCTGGAACAGGGCGGCACTCCTCCGGTGTACGGTCTCCCACCCAAGCACTGAACAGCAGCGATCCCGCTTAGCTTCGCAGTCCCTGGCGGATCCGTAGCCCGCGCGCCAAGAAGGGCCCTGGAGGGGGCAGCTCCGACTCGCTTCCTCAAGACTCTTCTGGGCTCCATGCACCTCAAACCCCAGGATGCCTATAAGCAGGACCCCTTGGGAGGCAAGCGTCCTGGAACTTACCGCTCACACACGCCCCACACATCTTCCACAGCCCCAAGGCCTCCTGAGCCGGCGATCCCTGGGAATGTCCGGAAGGAGGTGCACACTCCAGCGACAGCCTGGGCACTAAGGGGAGCGAAGGTCAGCTGGAGCCTCGGTGGCTGCCCTGGGGATGCGTGGTGTCTCCCCCTCCGCGGTCCCGGCGAACCAGGCATTCTGCCATCCGCAGCTGACGCTCCCAGGCCTCTGAGAAATGCCAAGCACCCTGGATTGCGCTCGGCCCGTTGGCCGAAGGGTGAGGCTTGCATTGCAGGTCTGAGCACCCGAACGCCGCGTTGCTCCATTCCCATGCGTCCGCCTCTCCAACACCCGACACGAAGCCCCACGACAGCCTCCAACCGTCTCCTGCCAGGCACCCGCTTACCCTAGCCACGTGGGGTGAGGCCACTGGCACTGGCACGGAGGTCCTGGCCTCTGCCACCATCCTGGCTCACAACTGTCCCCCTCCATCACGAGCGCATCAAGTGAGATGCACAGCGCGGCCGTGGGAAATTCTGGAACGCCCAGCGGCTGCAGCAGAGTGCACAGTCTAGTCCCGTGGGAGGGGTGGAGCTGACCGCTTTCGAAGGTGGACACCCTCCCACGTCACTGCCGGCAGCCAAATCACATACTCCACAGCCTCCAAAAACCAGCCCACCTCGAAAGACACACACTCACACGAGCACACTCTCAGACACGCACGGAAAACTTGCAGGGTGAAACTGACACAGGGAGACAGAGGGAGATGGAAAAGCAGGACAGGAAAATTCAGCAGACGTGACAGTGGATCAGATATACACAGATACCAAGAGAAAAAGAGACGCAAGGCATAGAGAAAAAGGCAGAAATATACCCAGAGACAGGAAAGAGGGAGACAGAGGTTTGGGGGGACCACTGCCACTCCGAGTAGCAGGGTTCAAAGGAAGACGCCTGGGCTCCGAATGCACAAACTGGCAGGTGTGACCTGGTGACACCTCCCCAGTTTTCCCAAAGGACCCTCGCGGCATCCTCATTGTGCTGAGGGACAGGCCTGAAGCCGACCACAAGGTGCCATCCCCTGCAGGGGTTTCCGGGACCAAGACTCACCGGGTCAGCCAACCCCGCTATCACGCTTAGATCCCAAGAGATCTGGTCGAATCCGGGGTTGAGTGACCCTGGGGGTCGTCGGTGCCGGTGCGGATATGGCCCTTCAAGAGCCATCCTGTGTCCCCCCGCTGGCGCGGAAAAGGATGGAGATTGGGAAGCTAGGGGAGTTCCGAAGGCAGTGCCGCTTCTGGGTTTCTCAAGCTGCCTGGAAATCCCGAATCGGAGGGCTCCACTCCCGAATCGGAGCCTTCAGTAACAAGGCGGGGGTGGGGGCCGGAGAGAAAAACGGCCGCTGGGGATTGTCGCTCTGGGAGAAATCCCACGAGCCCCTCCAAGCATCCCGTCCGCCCGCCTGCACTTGCGCCTCATATTTAGAGTACCCAGGTGCCCCTGAAATTTTCATGCTGGCTGGGGGCCCTGGGAAGCGAGAAGAGGCGAGTCCCAGGTGTCCTTTTTCAGGGCGACGGCAAAAGATGAGGTAGAGCCAGAGTCCAAAACCCTGGGAGAAGCTGGGAGAGGGCGGCACCCCCGATGCGGTCGGTCTCCCCTCCAAGAACTAAAGGCCAGCGACGCAGCTTAACTTCCCAGTCTGTGGCGGATCGGTCGCCTGTGCCCCCTCATGGGCACTGTAGAGGGGAGTCAAGGGTGTCCTGTTCCAAGTCTCCGAAAAACAAGTGGCAGATCCAGAGTCCAAAAACAAGGGAGTACCTGGAACAGGGCGGCGCTCCTCCGGCGGAAGGTCTCCCATTCAAGCGCAGACCAGCAGCGACCCTGCTTAGTCCGCAGTCCCTGGCGGATCCATAGGCTGCGCGCTATGAAATGCCCTGGTGGGGGCAGCTCCAACTCGCTTCCTCAAGAGTCTTCTGGGCTCCATGCACCTTAAGCCCCAGGATGCCTGTAAGCAGGACCCCCTGGGAGACAGGTGTCCTGGAATTTGCCGCTCACCCGCGCCCCACGCGTCTTCCACAGCCCCAAGGCCACCTGAACCGATGATCCCTGGGAATGTTGGGAAGGGGGCGCACACTCCGCGATAGCCTGGGCGCTAAGAGGAGTGCCAGTCAGCTGGAGCCTCCGCGGCTGCCCAGAGGACGCCTGGTTTCTCCAACTTCACGGGGTCCCGGCGACCCAGGCATTCTGCCATCCACAGTTGACGCTCCTGGGCGTCTGGGAAATGCCAAGCGCCCTGGATTACCTCGGCCCCTTGGCCGAAGGGTGTAGCTTGCATTCCAGGGCTCAGGACCCGGACGCCACGATGCTCCATTCCCACCCGCCTGGCTCTGCCACACCCGACACGAAGCCCCAGGACAGCCTCCAACCCTCTCCTGCCAGGTACCCACTTGCCCCAGCCACCAGGGGTGAGGTCTCTGGCACTGGCACGGAGGTCCTGGCCTCTGCCGCCATCCTGGTTCACAACTGTCCGCCTCCTTCACGAGCGCATCAAGCGGAATGCAAACCCCAGCGTGGGAAACTCTGGAAAGCCCGGCGGCTGCATCAAAGCGCACAGTCTGGACCAATGGGAGCGGTGGAGCTGACCAATTAGGAAGGCGGACACAGTCCCCCGTCACTGCCGGCAGCCGAATCACGTACCCCACAGCTTCCCACAGGCAGCCCACCCCAAAAGACACACACATACACATGCACACTCTCAGGCATGCATGCAAAACTTGCAGGGCGAAACCTACACAGGGAGAGAGACAGAGGGAGATGGAAAAGCAGGACAGAAAACTTCAGCAGATGTGACAGTGGATCAGACAAACACAGATACCAAGAGAAAAGGAGACGCAGCGCCCAGAGAAATATGCAGGAAAAATACCGAGAGACAGAAAAGAGGGAGACAGAGGTTGGGGGGTACCATTACCACTCTGAGCAGCTCGGTTCCAAAGGAGACGCCTGGGCTCCGACAGCACAAACTGGCAGGCCTGACCTGGTGACACTTCCCAAGTCTTCCCAATGGACCCTTGTACCGTCCTCATTGTGCATGAGGGACAGGCCTGAAGCCTAACACAAAGCTGCCATTCCCTGCAGGGGGTTGCGGGACCAAGACTCACCGGGTCAGCCATCCCCGCTAAGATGCTGAGATCCCAGGAGATCAGACCGAATCCAGGGTTGAGTGACCCTGGGGCCGTCGGTGCGGGCGCGGATCGTGGAGCTGGCACTTCAAGAGCCATCGTGGGACATCCCAGCGGCGTGTCCAAGGATGGAAGTGGGGGAGTTTGGGGATTTCCGAAGGCAACGCCGCCTCCGGGTTTCTCAGGCTGCCAGGGAAATCCCGAACCGCTCCACTTCCGAATCAGAGCCTTCAGTCCCATGGCAGGGCGGGGGCCCGGAGAGACAAATTGCCGCTGGGGATTGTCGCTCCGCGAGACACCCCGTGAGCCTCCAAGCCTCCCGCCCGCCGGCTTGCGCGCCTCCTAGTTAGAGTTCCCACGTTCTCCGGAACATTTGATCCTGGCCGGGGCCCAGCGGAGCGAGTAGAGGGGAGTCCCGGGTGTCCTATTCCGGGGCGGCGCTGAAACATGTGGTAGAGCCAGAGTCCCAAAGCCTGGGAGAAGCTGGCGGAAGGCAGCACTCCCGATGCGGTAGGTCTCCCATCCCAGCGCTAACAGTGACCTACCTAGCTTAGCTTTCCAGTCTGTGGCGGATCGGTCACCTGCGCCCCCTCACAGGCGCTGTAGAGGGGAGTCCAGGGTGTTCTTTTCCACGTCGCTGACAAAAGAAGTGGCAGATCCAGAGCCCAAAAGCAAGGGAGAACCTGGAACAGGGCGGAGCTCCTCCTGCGAACGGTCTTCCATCCAAGTGCTTAACCCCAGCGACCCTGCTTTGCTTCGCAGTCCCTGGTGGATCCATAGCCTGAGGGCCCTAAAGCGCCCTGGACGGAGCAGCTCCGAATTGCTCTCTCAAGACAAGCCCCAGGATGCCTGTAAGCAGGACCCCTTGGGAGACGGCCGTCCTGGAACTAGCCGCTCACCCACGCCTCACGCATCTACCACAGCCCCAACACCTCCTCAGCCGGCGATCCCTGGGAGTGTCTTGAACCTGGCGCACACTCCAGCGACAGCCTGGGCAATAAGGGGAGCGAAGGTCAGCTGGAGCCTCGGTGGCTGCCCTGGGGACGCGTGGTGTCTCCCACTTTGGGAAGTCCCGGCGACCCGGGCATTCTGCCATCCGCAGCATTTCCTCTGGGAAATGCGAAGTGCCCTGGATGGCGCTCAGCCCCTTGGCCAAAGGGTGTGGCTTGCATTCCAGGGATCAGGACCTGGATGCCGCGATGCTCCATTCCCTTGTGCCAGGCTCCCGGACACGAAGCCCCAGGACAGCCTCCAATACTCTCCTGCCACGCA
>NW_007146411.1:0-787 GCF_000164805.1 Carlito syrichta
TTCCTCAGGTGTCAATTTCATTTTGCTACTAAATCCTTCACATCACTTTGCCTCAACATAGAGAACTTTCTTCTCATCGGTCTGGTAGCAATTGTGATATTGGGTTTACAATATTCCACATTTCTACAATGTCTTGTTAAGGGAACCATGCGAATTTGGAATACAGTTCCCAGGTACCACATGTGAGTCTTCCTATTGATATCCAAACAACTGTAAATCTACGTTCATCAGGAAATATTGAATGAATTGCCGAGAATGACGCAGGAATCTGCCTTATGGGAGTCTTCATATACAGGAACCTACATGGCCTCTTGGTACAGAAGAAAAAGAATCTAGGTTACACGAGTCCTCACATCCCAATACACTACAGGGAGTCTTACTAAGGGATAAAAATGTATCAGGGATTGGACGCACAAATCTGGGGAATGGGAGTTCTCATATACAGGAAAATTCACAGCCTCTTGCTAAGGACGAATAAGGAATCTGGGTTAACATATGCTCAATCCTAAATATCTACAGGGCGTCTTGCTAAGGACTAAACAAGAATCAGGTTTTCGTAGCAGGAATCTGGGTATTGGGAGTCTTCATACACAGGAAACTATACAGTCTCTTGCTAAGAAAGAATAAGGAATCTAATTTTTCCGTGTCCTCAATGCCAAAAGTCTACTGGGCATCTTGAGAAGGGCTAAACAAGAATCAGGATTTCGAAGCAGGAATCTGGGGAATGGATACAGGAAACTACAGGGGCACTTTTTAAGGAAGAATAAAGAATTGGGTTTCCACGAGT
>NW_007146412.1:0-782 GCF_000164805.1 Carlito syrichta
GAGTCTTCCTATTGATATCCAAACAACTGTAAATCTACGTTCATCAGGAAATATGAATGAATGGCCGAGAATGACGCAGGAATCTGCTTTATGGGAGTCTTCATATACAGGAACATACATGGCCTCTTGGTACAGAAGAAAAAGAATCTAGGTTACACGAGTCCTCACATCCCAATACACTACAGGGAGTCTTACTAAGGGATAAAAATGTATCAGGGATTGGACGCACAAATCTGGGGAATGGGAGTTCTCATATACAGGAAAATTCACAGCCTCTTGCTAAGGACGAATAAGGAATCTGGGTTAACATATGCTCAATCCTAAATATCTACAGGGCGTCTTGCTAAGGACTAAACAAGAATCAGGTTTTCGTAGCAGGAATCTGGGTATTGGGAGTCTTCATACACAGGAAACTATACAGTCTCTTGCTAAGAAAGAATAAGGAATCTAATTTTTCCGTGTCCTCAATGCCAAAAGTCTACTGGGCATCTTGAGAAGGGCTAAACAAGAATCAGGATTTCGAAGCAGGAATCTGGGGAATGGATACAGGAAACTACAGGGGCACTTTCTAAGGAAGAATAAAGAATTGGGTTTCCACGAGTCCTTGATTACAAAAATATACAGGACGTCTTGTTATGTTCTAGAAATCTCTGGGCTTCGACGCCCCTACATTTTTCTGAGTTGTTTCCTATTTGGATAGTATGAATCAGTCATTCCAGAAGACCTGCAAAATTCTGGTCCTCTCCATAGTTTAAAGGGTAATATGGCACTAGATGTCCATT
>NW_007146413.1:0-787 GCF_000164805.1 Carlito syrichta
CCAAGAGAGAAAGATCAGACTACCTACCAGGGAAAACCAATCAGAATAGCAGTAGATCTATTGGCAGAAACACTACAAGCAAGAAGAGACTGGAATCCAATATTTAAAATCCTCAAAGATAAACAATTTCAAACAAGAATTTTCTACCCAGTCAAGCTCAGCTTTATCAGTGATGGAGAATTAAAATCCTTCCCAGATGTCCAATCCCTAGATTTGCAGCTTCTTGACCAGCTCTATAGGAGACACTTAAAAAGGTATTAAGCATAGAAGAAAGAAAAAAAAAGAATGATCACATACTTCCAAAGAGAACAGCAGAGACAGAATCAACAGAAAATATAGCACAACAAGAAACTTGAAAACACACACACACACACACACATCAACCCCAAAGCCAAAGAAAGCAAGCAAAGAAAAAACTTTATTAGAACCTCATGACAGCAATAAACAATCACATTTCAGTAATCAGCCTGAATGTTAATGGACTGAAAGAACCACTGAGAAGACACAGAATGGCAGACTGTATAAGAAACCTTGACCCAATTATTTTCTGCATCCAAGAGACTCATCTCACTACAAAGGATGCACACAGACTCAAATTAAAGGATGGAAAATGAGTTTCCAGGCAAATGGATCACAAAAGAAGACAGGAGCTGTGATCTTAATATCAGACAAAACAGCCTTAAGCTATCAAAAATTTTAAGATTCAAAAGGACACTACATAAAAATAAAAATTTCAATGCATCCTAAAGAAAATCCATCCTAAACATATATGCAATGAACACAGGAG
>NW_007146414.1:0-640 GCF_000164805.1 Carlito syrichta
CCAACTCAAAAAAAAAAGTAAATTTATATATAAATCCATTTAATTTAACTTTCACAGAATAAAGCATATATTCAATATCTTGCTGTGACTCGTTCTGATAACCTCACCTGAAAGGAAATGCCAGAGAAAGAGGAGGAGGTGGCAGACATGGCTGGGTCTCAGGTAAATGTGTCCCAGGTCCGGGGCGGTATCTTGTTTCCTATGGTAATGTCATTATTTGACTTTATTTTATTTAATGCATTCATTTATTTGTTCATTTTTTTGATCAGAGTCTCATGCTGCTGCCCAGGCTGGAGTGGCACACTCGGGGCCACCCCGACATTGATCTGCTGGGTTCAGGCGATCCTTCGGCCACAGCCTTCCAGGTAGCTGACACGACAGGCGCACGCTGCCACACCTGACTAATTTTTTTTTTTAATAATCTGAATCTAATAAGGAAGATACATACGTTTCAGGCAGAATTCCAGTTACTGGTATCTTCCATGTTTTGTAACTCCCAAAAGAGCATTTACATTGTCTTTTTTTTTTTAGCATCCAAGAAAGGAAGTCTCTGCTAATTATTCTTTATTCAGACCTTCCTGAGTTACTCTGGGCAGTAACTGCCATCCTGCTTATATGTGCACTTTTTTTTTTTGAGTTG
>NW_007146415.1:0-778 GCF_000164805.1 Carlito syrichta
TTGGTGACTCAGCCCATAATCCTGTGCCTTGGGAGGCTGAGTTGAGCGGATTGCCTGAGGCCACGGGTTCGAGACCCACCTTGGAAACTTGATGAGACCTCATCTCTACAATAAATCAAAAATCAGCTGGGCATGGTGGTGCACGCCTTTAGTTCCAGCTACGTGGAAGGCTGAGGTGGAAGGATTACCAGAGCCCAGCAGTTGAGGCTGCGGTGACTGGGAGCAACCACTACAATCCAGCCTGGGTGACAGAGTGAGACTCCAATTCAAAAAAAAACAAGAAAGAAACAAAGCTACCATAATAAAAATTGCTTGGTATTGGTACAAGAACAGTCATATAGACCAAGACCAATGGACTAGACTTGAGATTCCAGAAGCAATACCCCAATTTTTCAACCAACTCATCTTTGACAAAGCCTCCACCACCCACCACTAGGGAGAGGAGAACCTATTCAGTAAATGGTGCTGGGAAAAATGGCTGACCACTTGCAAGAAGATTCAAATAAGACTCCTCTCTATCCCCATACACAAAAATTAACTCTAAATGGATTAGAGAACTAAATGTAAAACCTCAAACCATAAGAACTTTAGAAAATATAAGACACACCCTTATGGAAGTTGGAACTGGTATCCAATTCTTGAGCAAAACCTGAAATACATGGGCCATAAGTGACAAGATAGGCAAGTGGGACCTTATTAAACCGACAACTTCTGCAAAGACAAAGAACCATCAATAGAGCAGGGAGACAGTCCACAGACTGGGAAAAAGTATTTGCTG
>NW_007146416.1:0-852 GCF_000164805.1 Carlito syrichta
TAAGATCATTGTCAACTTTCCTGAAATTTAATTTATCTGAATTTTTATACTAATGAGGAGCCCAAATACTTACTACTTTGTAAATTTCAATGTTATTTTTCTTTATATATATTGGGCCCCAAATTCTCTTTTTTCTGTGTGCCTGATTTTAAATGCTTGGTGATTAAAAGTATCAGATTAATCAGATAGTTTTTTGTAGAACACAGCATTATGTCTTAGGTAGAGAAAATACTAGGGGATTCAATGGAAATACCCTTTTAAAGATATAAATTGGGTTAAAATATAAAGGCAATGTGATTTTATATTTTCTTCAAATATATAAGGGAAACTTTTCTCTAAGGGTTATGCATCTGTAACATTTATTCAAAATTAACAAGCAGAAAATACTCAGTGCACCAAAAAAATGCACACAAATATTCAGAATGGAAAAAGCTGTATTAAATTACGATACTGTTTTATTTTCTAAAAATTTTAAGATTTATTCGGCATTCTGCCTTTGGAATAGCACTTAGGTACACTGAATCTCAAGGTTCATTTATTTAAGAATGATATAGAGCTGGAATCTCAACAAGTTTCAATTTAGGCAAAATAAAACATTCAGAATTTTTGTGAGAAACAGTGTAGTTGTCAATTTTGAAGGCAGAATTATACCATGTATTCTAACGTATTAAAAGGAAAAGGAGTTATCATTGGAGTACTACACACTTCTAAAAAAATCAATCCCTGCATAATGAACATTTCTAGGCCCAACCCTGAATTGTAACCGTTTTTAAAGTTAAAAAAAGTAAAAAATAGAGTAAACAAATAAAGTCAGTTGCATGTTTACAGCTTTTATTTATTTAATATTTATTT
>NW_007146417.1:0-597 GCF_000164805.1 Carlito syrichta
CCAGTGCTCCGATCCCTGGCCCGAATGAAGCCCACCATGACCCTGGAAGAGGGACTTTTTCGGGCCTTGGAAGAGTGGCAGCGCACCAGTACCTCCAACAGAATGACATATTATGAGATGGCCGCAAAGTGAGTCGGGGTCCTGGGTGCAAGGGCTGCTGTGCTGAGTGCCCAGAAGATGGGGGGAGTTTGTAGACTGTCACAGGATACTCTGGCCCTGTGATGCTCAGGAAGCTGCAACCTTTTCCTGGAGCCCTCAGGGTCTTTCTCCTGCCATCTCAGAAGCAACTCCTGGAGGCTGAGGTCCAACCCCTTGTTGATATTGGAGGTCTCGGCGGAAACAGCTACAAACATAGCCCAGAGAGGGCCGCCTCAATTCTGGAGATTGTGCAGAGATGTGGAACGCATTTTCCATGTCCACTGTCCTTCGGAAAATGATCAGAAGCTGGTCACCTGCCTTCCCAGCTTTGTCTGGGGCGGTTGGTGGGTGGCCAGCATCTCAGGCACTGGAGATCTGCTTCCAGCCCTGCAGACGTAGCTCCTCACTCATCACCCCCGCTGGAGCAGACGGACAGCAGACCTCAGCGGCCATGAGATC
>NW_007146418.1:0-980 GCF_000164805.1 Carlito syrichta
TAGGTAGCTAGCTAGCTAAGTCAGCTGGCTAGTCAGCTAGCCAGCTGGTTAAGACAGCCAGTTAATTTACCTTGCCAGCCAGCTGGCTAAGACAGCCAGTTAATTCAGCTTGCCAGCCAGCTGGCTAACTAGTTAATCAGCTGGCCAGCCAGTTGGCTATCAGGTTAAGTCAGCTAGTTAAGTCATCTGGTCAGCCAGCTTTCTAGCTAGATCGCTAGATAATTAAGACAGATAGTTAAGTCAGCTGACTAGCAAGGTAGATAGCTAGTTAAGTCCACTAGATAACCAGCTGGCTAGCTAGTTATGTCAGTTAGTTAAGTCGGCTGGCTAGACAGCTGCTTAGCAGGGTAGCTGGCTAGTTAAGGCAGCTGGCTAGCCAGCTGGCTAGCTAGTTAAGTAACCTAGTTAATTCAGCACGCTGGACAACAGGTTAGCTACGTAGGTAGGTAGTTAATTTAGCTAGCAAGTCAGGGGATTTTGTAGGTAGGTAGGTAGTTAAGTCAGTTGGCTAGTCATCAAACTATCTAGTTATGTCAGCTGGTTAAGTCAGGTAGCTATTCAGCTGCCTAGCCAGGTAGCTAGCTAGTTAAGTCTGCTGGCTAGCCATCTGCCACTTCGTTAAGTCAGCTAGTTAAATCAGCTGACTATGCTGCTGGCTACATATGTAGCTAGGCAATTAAGCCAGCTGGCTACCCAGCTGGAAAACTAGTTAAGTCAGCTAGTTTAGTCAGCTGGCTAACTCACCAGCTAGCTAGTTAAGTCAGCTCATTAAGTCAGTTGTGTAGCCAGCTGGCTAGCTGGTTAAAAAGCTAGTTACATCAGATGGGTAGCTTGCTGGCTTGCTAATTATTTCAGCTAGTTAAGCCCTCTGGCTAGCTAGGACACTATCTAGTTAAGTCAGCTAGATATGTCACCTAGCAAGATAGATAAGTCAGCTAGTTAAGTAAGCTAGCTACATGATAGCTAGCTGGGTAACTAGC
>NW_007146419.1:0-2750 GCF_000164805.1 Carlito syrichta
GTAGCGTGCGCCTGTAATTCCGATTACTCGGAAGGCTAAGGCAGAAGGATCGCCGGAGCCCAGCAGGTCGAGGCTGCGGTGGCTGGGAGTGGCCACTGCACTCCAGTCTGGGTGACAGAGTGAGACTCCAACTCAAAATAAATAAATAAAAAATAAATAAAATAAAATAAAACAAATAAAATTGAAAATTGAAAAATTTTTAAATGAAGAATATAAAGACATAAAATATTTTGTGCACCTATACAATGTATGTTTTAATCTACAATAGAGTCAAAAAGTTTAAAATTAACAAGCTTATAAAATAAAAACGTTACTGTGAGCAAATTATTATTTTATTACTAAATAATTTTTATAAACTTGGTGCACTCCATGTGTTCAATGAATACAAAGTCTATAGTGGCACACAGTAATGTCCTTGACCTTCACATTCACTCACCACTCACTCAGTGACTCAATCTGAGCATCTTCTAGTCCTTCAAGCTCCATTTATGGTTAGTGTCTGAGACAGGTGTATTGTCTTCTGTCTCTTATACCATATTTTTGTTGTACCTTTCCTATGTTTAGATACACTATTACTTACCATTGTGTTTCAGTTGCCTACACTATTCAGTGGAGTTACATGCCATCTAGATGTGTAGTCTAAGAGCAGTAAGCTATACCATATAGCCCAGATGTGTAGTAGGCTTTGCCATCTTGGCTTGTGTAAGTACACTCCATGATGTTCACACAATAATGAAATGACCTAAGCATGCATTTCTCAGAACCTATCCTCAGCTTTAAGTGATGCATCACTGTATATGCATATATGTGTATATATGCATGCATTTGTATATGTGTACGTGTGTGTGTGTTTTAAACTTAATATATGACAAAGGTACCCAGTTAGTGGGATAAAAAACTGATGCTGTCACGATTGTATATCCATGTGGAGAAAGTGAACCTGACACCACTCTTCCACCATACACAAAGTTCATTGTCAGGTAGATCATAGGCCAATGTAATGGCAAATCAATAAAAGCTTCTGGAAGGTAATATGGGAGAATATCATTATGACCCTTGAGCAGGCAATGATTTCTTAAATAGAAGACAAAAAGCATTAATATTAAAACAAGAGATGATTATTTGGACTTAATTTACTACAAAAATTTATAATTACCAAAAGATATCATTAAAAGAACAAAAGCAAGACATAGTATTAGGAGAAAATATTTTCAATGCATATATCTAACAGAGACCTCAGATCCTGAATTCAAAAGAAACTTCTACAATTAAATAAGAGATAGACAATCCAATTTTCTAAAAAAAAGTCCATAAAATCTAAAATTATAATCCATAAAAATAAAATTGATAAATCATGGGCTTCACCAAAATTAAAAACATTCATTCTTCAAAAGACCCTGTTAAGAGAATTTAAAAATACAAGCTACAGAGTGGAAGACATCTGACACTCATATCTGACCAAGGACTAGTATCTAGGATATAGAAAGACTCTAAAACTCAGCACAACAAAACCAAAAAATTCAATTGAGGAATGGAAAAAACATATAATAAAACATTTCACCAAAGGGGTTATGCAGATGCTGTATGAGCACAAGAAAAATACTCTACAACATTTGCCAATAGAAAATGCAAATTGAAAACACAGTAAGGTATCACAACACACTTCCCATAATGACTGAAATAACGACTGACAAGGAGGCAAAGAAATTGTATGACTCGTGGCTGCTAGGAATGTTATCTGGCATAGCCACTATGGAAAACAGCTCAGCTGTTTCTTTAAAACTAAGCATGCCCCCACCCTGGGACCCAGTAGATGAATTTTTGAGCATTAGCTCAGAGAAATGACAACTGAGGTTCACAGAAAAACCTGTACCTGAATATTCATAGCCAAAACTGGAACCCACTCAGATTCCTTCAGCGGGTGATGGTTAAACAAACTGAGGTACATTCCTGCTGTGGAATACTACTCAGCAACACAAAGGATACACTCGTGATAACAACTAGGATGCATCTTGCAGAAATTATTCTAAGTGAAAAAGGCCAGTCATAAAAGAGTACATACTGTGGGATTCCACGTATACAACATTTTGAAATGAAAATAGTTATAGAAATGGAAAGAGATTCGTGGTTGTCAGGAATTAGGAACAGGATCATGGGGAGGTGGGTAGACAACAAAGGGCAACTGGATAGAGGATACACAGAATCTCTCTGTATTATTTCTTATAATTGTATCAAATAAACAACACAGATTTTCAAGTATGATTAAAATAGAATTGTGAGCATCAACAAAAAAGCAAAAGAAAAAAGGGTTGATATACACTTTGTTAGAAAGTTTAAACAAATGGATAATTAGCATATTTAGGGTGTTCAACATAATTAGTGATCAAAAAATTGCAACTTAAAATCACAAACGGATTTCACTATGTATTCACAGAATGGAGGAGGGGAAAACTGACAATATCAAGTGTTAGCAAGAAGTGAAGTAACCAGAACACTTACTCCCTGTTGATGAGAGTATAAATTGATACAACCACTTGGAAATCTGCTTAGTGTCAGTATCAATGACTATTTATACTGTCTATGAACCAGTAATTCCATCACTTGATATATACCCAACAGAAATGCATATGTGCACCAAATGACGTACAGGAATGTTCTTGACAGGACTATCAGTAATAGTCAAAAACTGACTAAAAATCCCACAAATATTCACTAACAGAAGGATACATAATTATGTTCTGATTCTTTCA
>NW_007146420.1:0-679 GCF_000164805.1 Carlito syrichta
GTAATCCCAGCACTTTCGGAGGCTGAGGCCAGTGGATTGCCTGAGCTTGTGGGTTCGAGATCAGCCAGGGCAACTTGGTGAGACCTTGTCTCTAGTCTCTACCATAAATGAAAAATCAGCTGGGGGTGGTAGCATGCACCTCTAGTTATGGCTACTTGGAAGGCTGAGGCAGAAGGATTGCTGGAGCCCAGCAGGTCAACACTGGGGTGGCCATGAGTGTGCCGTGGCACTCCACCCTGGGTGACAGAGTGAGACTCCAACTCAAAAAAAAAAAAAGTAAAGAAAAGGAAAAGGATGCATGTTGGTGGGACATTTCTGTCGTGTTGAGTTTTTGGCAGTGAGGAGGCTGCGGACAGTCCTCTGTTCCTGCAGAGTTTACTATCGGGAGAGAAATATGCATGGCTTGGGGTAAGGACTTGGAGAGAGTGAAAAATGTCTGAAGAGGTCTTGATGAGGGTACGATAAATGAAAATGTCTTGATGAGGGTACGATAAATGTGGCTGAGAAAATCAGGCAGAGTGTCCGATGACCAGAGTTAGACCCTGCAATCTAGAGTGGCACCAGTCTCTAACGTGGGGGCATTATTTTCCAGCAGCTCTGATTCTTCCATGTGAGAAGGCAGAAGAGGTAAATATTTAATTTATAACAAAATAGGATTTGAGCATGACCAAGTTTTGAG
>NW_007146421.1:0-500 GCF_000164805.1 Carlito syrichta
CAGTCTCTAAAGTGGGGGCATTATTTTCCAGCAGCTCTGATTCTTCCATGTGAGAAGGCAGAAAAGGTAAATATTTAATTTATAACAAAATAGGATTTGAGCATGACCAAGTTTTGAGACATAATAAGAGAGTCTTTGAAGTGATATATGATGAAGAGTGTTATTCAAATTTAAAATGTCATGGTACCATTCCTCGTGGTTCCAGGGGGAACTGTTCCAGGGGGAACTGTGGCTGAAATGAAACTAAAACCACTGTCTCTCGAGAAGAGAAGACCAACGAACTTAGAAATCGGGTTGCAGAGTGTGTCAACCACATGGCCCTGAGGTCATTCTTGATGATACAGCAGGATTCAGGTTGGAGAAGAAAGTGCCCTGGGTTTTAAACCTCCAGAGAATCAAGTAGAATGGCAAGGACCCCACAGATGATAGCAATGAGGCAAGTGAGAAGAGGCCTTCCTGGAGGCTGTGGGCCTCCCAAGGACCAGGACTTCACATGCAGG
>NW_007146422.1:0-730 GCF_000164805.1 Carlito syrichta
TGGTTATTGGTCTATATAGGGTCTCCATTTCTTCTTGTTTCAACCCAGGCAGGTTGTGTGATACAGAAAGTCCTCCATTTTCTTGAGGTTTTCAAGTTTGTTTCAATGTGTGTGTACATAGTAGTCTCTAATGATCTTTTGTATATCTTCAGGGTCAGATGTGACTTCACCTTTGTGTTTCTGATTGTGTTTATTTGGACTTTTTCTCTGTTTTTCTTGGTCAGTCTAGCTAGGGGACCATTGATCTTGTGTATCCTTTCAAAGAACCAGCTTTTTGTTTCATTGATTTTTTTATATTATCTTTTTGTCTTCTGTGTCCCAGATTTGGGTTTTTATTTTGGTGATCTGGATTCTTTTGCTGAAATTAGGGTTTTTGTGGTCTTGCTTTTCCAGCTTCCTTAGGTGGCTTGTTAGGCTGTTAATTTGTGATCCTTCCTTTTTCTTCATGTGTGCTTGTAGGGATATAAATTCCCCTCTTACTACAGTTTCATGGCATCTCAGAGATTTTGGTAAGATCTTTCTTCATTTTCATTTGTTTCCAGGTATCTTTTGATCTCTGTTTTGATTTCATCATTAACCCAGGAGTTGTTTAGTATCATGCTGTTTAGTGTCCACGTCTTTGTAGGTTTGGGGGGTGACCTTGATGTTAATGTTTATTTTTATTCTACTGTGATTCAAGAAGGTGCATCGTAAAATTTTTGGTCCTTTTAAATTTGCTTATGCTTGATTT
>NW_007146423.1:0-714 GCF_000164805.1 Carlito syrichta
ATTTTTCTTTTATGTTTTTCCTTGCCTATATTTACTTGTTATTGCTCAAAAAGCCTTAATACTTTCGAAAAAACAACTCACATGTAAGGTTTCCAAACGTAACTTCTGTGAGGGCTAAATTCCTCATGATGGATTGCCTGTACTGTATTGAATTTGCCCTTTTTCTGGCATTGGTGAGCATATGCCTTGAGGTTTCAGAATATTTTTATCTTCTTTTGGTTTTTGCTTTGCAAGTGGCAAATGCCCTGCAGACGTTCTATGGATGAGGGTTAACTGAATAAATTGGCTAAGGAACACATAATTTAAAGCTTTATTAAGTTTTTGTTTCCTCTTATTTATTTAATGTGCCGTAGAAAGGTTGACTCAGGGATTCTTTTATAACCAGTGACATTGAGATAACCTGAAGTTGTTTTGTTGTTTGGCTCTTGAGACATGGTAGAGCTTCTTTTTCATGTTACTTTCTGTCTCTTTACTATCTGATCTTTTCGTTTGGGAAATTCCAAATGGCCTTGCATTTTAATCCTCTTTAATTGGCTACTAAAAGCATTACAGAGGGGACTAAAAGATTTGTCTAACTTACATACCGTATTTTACGTTTGGGAAAAATGTTTTGAAACTTACTTGTTTGGATGAATCATTGTTAAATGTTTGTTCTCAGTGCCATGATATACATTCAGTGTTTCTGTACCATGGAAGCTTTATTTGAATTGTACA
>NW_007146424.1:0-764 GCF_000164805.1 Carlito syrichta
ATTTGTTCCAGGGTGATCTCTTTCTCTCTGTCTGCCTCAGAAATTCCAATTAATCTTATGTTCAGCTTCTTGAAATATTCGCTCATCTCTGGGAGATTTTGTTCTGTCTTTTTAAGCTTGTTTTCTATGTTTTTAACAGTTTGGGCTTGTTTTATATTTTGGCCTTCAAGCTCTGAGATTCTTTTTTCTGCTATGTTAATTCTGCTTTCCTTGCTTATCAGTTTTTTATTTAATTCATTCACTGCATTCTTTATTGCTGCTAACTCAGTTATCAACTCCATTCTTTCCTCTTGTCTCTCCTCAATTCTATTTATTCTCTCTATTAATGTCTTGATATTTGGATTTGTGGTTTGAGTCATTTGTAGGTTGGTACACCTCTCTGTTTTTCTGTACAACCTACAGAGTCATTCTGGGGGCTCTTCGCTGTTTGCATTCCAAAGTCTGTATTTTCAGTGACTGATCTCCCAGGGGTCTATGTGAGGCCCATATTGTTCCTTTGATTTTTCTTCATTTTTGTAGATTCCACCCCCCACTTCTAACCTCTTCTTTAATTCTGTTGTTCAGGGATGGGGGAGGTAGCTTTTACTTCTGTTTGCTCAATCTCCTATTCTTCCTTATGTGAATCCTCTGGCTTTGTTCAATTCTGAAGCTGTACTGTGGGTGGGGGTCTGAACTTATTGCATTTTGAGATTTCATTGAGGGGGGGGCTATGATTCAGAATCTATCTTCAGATTCTAGTATCTTCTGACAGGTGTGTGGACTCC
>NW_007146425.1:0-894 GCF_000164805.1 Carlito syrichta
TATATGCTTAAGCCAGGGTATTTTTGAACACTTGAAAGGACACACCGTGTTAAGGCAGAGAGAGAGAATGGCAGAGAGCTATGTCATGAGATTGGGAAAATAGAGACTGTAATGGGTTGGTAGGTTGCCTGCTGTGTTAATTTTCTATGGCTGCTGTAACAAATGACCATGAACTTTGCAGCTTAAAACAGGAGAAATTTATTCTTTCACAGTTCTGATGCTAGAAATATTAAATAAGTGTATAGATTGGGCCACATTTTCTCCCAAAGCACAGGGGAGAATCTTTTTTTGTCTCTCTTAGCTTCTTGGGGGCTGCTGGCATCTCTGGGCTTATGGCTTCATCTCTCTCTGCTCTGTCTTTGCATTTTCTTCTCTGCCATGCATCTAAGCTCCTTCTGCCTCTTTCTTATAAGAATATTTGTGTTGGCATTTAAGTAACACCTATACAATTCAAGATTATTTTTTCATCTCAAGATCTTAATCACCTCTGTAAAGACCCTTTCTTTAAATAAAGAAGTATCAATCAAAGGTTCTGGGGCTTGATGTAGATATCTTTTGGAGGACTTTTTTCTGCCCTCCTTTTTTTTGTAATTTTTTTTTCATACGTTTTTTTTTCCCCTACACCTATCCAGTACTAATTTTCCCTCTTAACCCTTGGTTTTATTAAAATTTTGATTCCTTATTTTACATAGGCCATGCACTTATCCCCATAGCTCCTTCATCTGAGGATAACCTGAATCTCATCTTCCTTGCCAGGCATAGAAATATGGTACATTTCAGACCACCGAGGCACCAAGAGAGGCTTCCTCCAGGCTTCTTGGGAAAGTTGGTTGTCATTCACCAGGAGGTTCTGAGACACAGTTCTTTATCTCTTCCTCTTGTTACTATCTTGTG
>NW_007146426.1:0-1002 GCF_000164805.1 Carlito syrichta
TAACACCTATGCAATTCAAGAATTTTTTTTCATCTCAAGATCTTAATCACCTCTGTAAAGACCCTTTCTTTAAATAAAGAAGTATCAATCAAAGGTTCTGGGGCTTGATGTAGATATTTTTTGGAGGACTTTTTTCTGCCCTCCTTTTTTTTGTAATTTTTTTTCATACTTTTTTTTCCTACACCTATCCAGTACTAATTTTCCCTCTTATCCCTTGGTTTTATTAAAATTTTGGTTCCTTATTTTACATAGGCCATGCACTTATCCCCATAGCTCCTTCATCTGAGGATAACCTGAATCTCATCTTCCTTGCCAGGCATAGAAATATGGTACATTTCAGACCACCGAGGCACCAAGAGAGGCTTCCCCCAGGCTTCTTGGGAAAGTTGGTTGTCATTCACCAGGAGGTTCTGAGACACAGTTCTTTATCTCTTCCTCTTGTTACTATCTTGTGAAGATTTAAAGCTAGATGTCTTGCAGCTATCTTGCTGCTAGCTAGAGTTAAGCAGTTACGTAAAGGAGGATAAATCCCTGAGAATCACAATAAATCCAAGTCAAAGCCAGGTTAAGTCAACCCTGAAGCCTACTCAATTTCTGAATTTCTAATCACATGCGTCAGTGCATTGTTGTCAGCATTTAAGGTGGTTTGAATTGGGTTTTCTGCAAACTGTAGCACAAAACATCTTGACTGGCCAGTCCATGGCAGGGGGTTTGGGTTTTATTTGATATCAGATGAGAAGTCATTGTCTTGGATTTTAATACCTCACTTTGGATAGCGGCAGGATATTGATCAGCAAGGTTTGAGAGGCAGAAGTAGAGAAACTATTTATGCTATGCAATAGTTCAAGTGAGAGTAGATAGTGGTTTGCCTGGATGATACAAGCAGAAATGGAGATAGGTATACATATCTTAAGTATATTCTGGGGGGAAATCATATACTGGAAGCTTTTTCATTAAAGTTGGTAGATTGGGGTCAAATCTTTAATCTAGTACCTATCCTGA
>NW_007146427.1:0-837 GCF_000164805.1 Carlito syrichta
ACTAGTACATAAAAATGTATAGATTTGCTTTTGTTGTTTTGAAAATAAATTGGAAGGGAGCTATCATTTTATTCCTATCACATAAATCTTCTGTCAATAAAAACTCTAACATTGCTACAAGTAAAGGACTGTATAAATAATTGCAAGCATTTCCATTTTACAGTAAATAATACAGATGTCATATTTTGTTCTTTCCTTATAGCATTTTACTGGAGGTTCTAGGAAATTTAATAAGACAAGAAAAATAGTAATAAAACTTAGAAGGAAAGAAGTAGAACTGTTCATATTTGTCATTAATATGATTAATGTATATAATAAATACAAGAAAATCTACAAATGATTAGAAGTAACAGAACTTAGCAAGGTTTTATATGTAAAGGCATTATTAAAATGTAAAGCTTTTTATACTGCTATTGACCAGTTAGAAAGCTGGATAGGAAAACATTCCATTGACAGCAACAAAAGTCATCCAAGAATAAGCCTAGAAAAAAGTCTTTGTGGGGAAAAAAATTAAGAGCATTAACAAGGGAAGTACAATAATTAAATTGATGACTATACCATGTTGATGAATAGGAATAAAAAATGAGAGCAGTCTTGCCTTCATGGTGACCTATGGGAGACACACCTGTCTGTGCTGCCCATGAAAGCTTGACAACCCTGGCCCACAGAGGTTCTGAAATAGCCCTGTATCTCAGCTCCAGCTCTTCTCAGCCATGGTCTGAGAGCAGTTCTGCTCACCTAGGGACTCAGGGAAGGCATGCATGTCTATATTTCCAGAGACAGACATGTGGACCATGGTCTAGCTGTGGACCCTGAAGCAGCCCAATGACTTTGTTC
>NW_007146428.1:0-979 GCF_000164805.1 Carlito syrichta
CACATACCATACCTCATGGAATGCAGTCAAAGCAGTTCTGAGCAGTTCAATAAATGCCTACCTAAAAAATATAAAAGAAATATCTCAAATACCCTGATCTCACACCTCAAGAAACTAGAGAAACAAGAGCTAACTAAGCCTAAAGGCAGCAAAAGGAAGGAAATAACAGTGATTAGAGCAGAAATAAATTAGAGGCTAGAAAGTTGATAGTCTTAACTACAACTCTCCTCTGGCTTTCCTGTCAACTATACTCTTCTTACTCCTACTTCATGGAGTGTGGAGATTCAAATTGCCCAAAAATACATGCGATTGCCTCTGTTAGAGACAGTCTTCCTATAGGACTGCGTGCACTCACACCTACACATGTGCCCTTTCCCTTTGTCCAAAGAATTCTTTCTTTTACTTTAAAGATGGGGAGTACAATTCAGGGTCAGGTATACAAATGTTCATTATTCAGGTACCTTTGTTGATGAGGTGTGTACCCCCCCTCTCCTGGCAGATTCCCACTACTGCCAATCCCACCTCCTACCCCTACAGTTTTCCACTACCACCAATCCCATTTTTAAATAGTATTATGATAATGGTTCAAGGTCTGCTTATGAGTGAGAACATGCGATACTCAGTTCTTGCTCAAAGAATTCTTATTTATTCTGATTTAGCTTAGAGTCCACACACACACACACACACACACATGCACGCGCGCGCGTGCACACATACCCCACCCCATATACACACACCACATACACACACAACAGTAGAAAAGTTCAACAAAACTAAGAGCTAGTTCTTTTGGAAAGATAAATAAAATTAGCTAGACTAAAGAAAAAAATACAGAGGATTCAAATAAATAATATAAATGAAAGAAAAGTCATTCCACCTGAAACCACAGAAATGCAAAAGATAATAAAAGACCACTGTGAACAATTATGCACCAACAATTTGGGTAACCTAGAAGAAATAGGTGAATTTGTAGAAACAA
>NW_007146429.1:0-806 GCF_000164805.1 Carlito syrichta
CATTCTTTCTTTTACTTTAAAGATGGGGAGTACAATTCAGGGTCAGGTATACAAATGTTCATTATTCAGGTACCTTTGTTGATGAGGTGTGTACCCCCCCTCTCCTGGCAGATTCCCACTACTGCCAATCCCACCTCCTACCCCTACAGTTTTCCACTACCACCAATCCCATTTTTAAATAGTATTATGATAATGGTTCAAGGTCTGCTTATGAGTGAGAACATGCGATACTCAGTTCTTGCTCAAAGAATTCTTATTTATTCTGATTTAGCTTAGAGTCACACACACACACACACACACACACGCGCGCGCGCACATACCCCACCCCATATACACACACCACATACACACACAACAGTAGAAAAGTTCAACAAAACTAAGAGCTAGTTTTTTTGGAAAGATAAATAAAATTAGCTAGACTAAAGAAAAAAATACAGAGGATTCAAATAAATAATATAAATGAAAGAAAAGTCATTCCACCTGAAACCACAGAAATGCAAAAGATAATAAAAGACCACTGTGAACAATTATGCACCAACAATTTGGGTAACCTAGAAGAAATAGGTGAATTTGTAGAAACAAATAACCTAACCAGGCAGAATCATGAAGAAATAGAACATTTTAACATGGCAATAATCAGTGAGGAGATTGCATAATAAAACACACACACACACACACACACACACGCGCGCACACACACACACACACACACACACACAGCAAAGAATAACCCAAGACCAGATGGCCTCACAGGTGAATTCTGCCAAACCACTTAAAATATAATTAATGCCAATCCTTTTTAAACT
>NW_007146430.1:0-5648 GCF_000164805.1 Carlito syrichta
ACACACGCGCGCGCGCGCACATACCCCACCCCATATACACACACCACATACACACACAACAGTAGAAAAGTTCAACAAAACTAAGAGCTAGTTTTTTTGGAAAGATAAATAAAATTAGCTAGACTAAAGAAAAAAATACAGAGGATTCAAATAAATAATATAAATGAAAGAAAAGTCATTCCACCTGAAACCACAGAAATGCAAAAGATAATAAAAGACCACTGTGAACAATTATGCACCAACAATTTGGGTAACCTAGAAGAAATAGGTGAATTTGTAGAAACAAATAACCTAACCAGGCAGAATCATGAAGAAATAGAACATTTTAACATGGCAATAATCAGTGAGGAGATTGCATAATAAAACACACACACACACACACACACACACACGCGCACACACACACACACACACACACACACACAGCAAAGAATAACCCAAGACCAGATGGCCTCACAGGTGAATTCTGCCAAACACTTAAAATATAATTAATGCCAATCCTTTTTAAACTCTTCCAAAAATTGAAGAGAAGGAAACATTACTTTCTCTTTTTCTTTTCTTTCCTTTTCTTTCTTTCTTTCCTTCTTTCTTTCTTTTTTTTTTGAGTCATAGTCTCACTCTGTTGCCCAGACTGGAGTGCAGTGGCACACTCACAGCCACCGCACCCTTGACCTGCTGGGCTCAGGTAATCCTTCTACCTCAGCCTTCCAAGTAACTGGAACTATAGGTGAGCATTACCATGCTTGGCTTATTTATTTATTTTTATTGTAGAGACGAGGTCTAACCAAGTTGTCTAGAACCCCTGCGCTGAGGCAGTCCTCTCGCTTTGCTGGGATTACAGGCTTGAGTCACCACATTCGGACAAGAAGGGAACATTTCAAAACTCATTTTAAGAGGCCAACATTACCTTAATACTAAAACTAGACAAGGACAGTACAACAAAAGTTAATTACAGACCAGTATTGTTCATGAACATGGATACAGAAATCCTCAACAAAATACTAGCAAAGCAAATTTAACAGTACGCTAAAAGGATCATACACCATAATCATGTGGGATTTATCCCTGGAATGAAAGTATGCTTCAACCTGCATAAATCAATAAATGTGAATACATCACATTAACAGAATAAAGAAAAAAATAAATGCATGATTGCCTTAACAGATGCAGAAAAACATTTGAAAAAAATTCATCATCCCTTTATAATAAAAACTCTCAAGAAATTAGGTTTAAAAAAAACAATAAAGACCATATATGAAAAGCCCACAACTAACAACATACTCAGTGGGAAAGAGCTGAAACCTTTTTCTCCAAATTAGGAACAGAATAAGGATACCCCCTTGCAACCCTTCCATTACACATAGTAGTGGTGGTCCTAGCCCACAAAGTTAGACCAAAAAAAGAAACAAAAGTCATGCAAATGGGAAAGGAATAAGTTAAATTATTTCTGTTTGCAGATGACATGATTTGTATGTATGGAAAACCCTAATGATGCCTCAAAAATTGTTAGAGCTAATAAATGAATGTATTAAAATTGCAGGATACAAAATCAGCATTAAAAATCAGTTGTGTGTCTGTATACTAACAACAGACTATGTGAAAAGGAAATTAAGAAAACATCTCCATTATTATAGCATCAAAAATAGCAAAATATTTAAGAACAAACTTTAACAAGTAGGTATAAAATCTGTACAATGAAAACTATAAGACATTTAAGAAAGAAACTGGAAAAAAAAGACACAAATGTAAAAATATTCTATGTTTATGAATTGGGAGAATTTACATCGTTATAATGCCCATGCTACGAAAGTGATCTAAAATTCAGTGCCATCCCTATCACATTTTGGAATTTTTTTTACAGGAATTGAAAAAATACTAAAATTCCTGTGGAACTTCAAAATATCCTGAGGGACAAAATGATCTTGAGAATAAAGGACAAAGTTGAAAACTTTGCAAGCCATGATTTTAAGCTATATTACAAGGCTATGGTAATATAAACAGCTTGACACTGGAATAAAAATTAACATATAGACCAATAGAGCAGAATAGAAATTCCAGAAATAGATCCACACGTATCTGGTCAACTGATCTTTGACAAGGGTACAAGGAGTATGCAGTGGTTAAATGATGGTCTCTTTGATAAATGATGTTGAGAAAACTCTTCATCTATGAGAAGAAGAGTGAAATTAGATTCTTACCTTGCACTATGCTCATAAACTAACTCAAAATGGTTCATAGACTACAGAACTGAAACTGTAAAACTCTTATAAAAAAGCATAGGGAAAAAATTCCTTGACATTGGTCTTGGCAATGATTTTTTTAGATATGACACCAAAAGCACAGGAAACAAAAGCAAAAATAAATAAGTGGGACTTCTTCAACCTAAAGAGCTTTGCATAGCCAAGGAGACAATCAGTAGAGTGAGAAAAAAAATCTACAAAATGGGAGAAAATATTTGGAAACCTTGTGTTTGATTAGAGATATAGCTAATGAGCAACTCACACAACTCAATAACAAATAATATAATAATAATAAACCTTGAGTAAAAAGTGGTCAAATGACCCTAATAGACGTTTCTCAAAAGAAAACTTTCAAATATGCAACATATATAAAAAGGTGCTCAACTTCACTAATGATCAGAGAGATGCAAATCAAAAGGATGATGAGTTATTACCTCACACCTGTTAGGACTGCTGTTATCAAAAAGACAAGCGATAACAGATGTTGGTGAATATGTAGAGAAAAGACACCCCCCCATATGCTGCTGTTGGTAATGTTAATTGATGTAGTTATGATGGAAAACAGTATGGAAGTTTCTCAGAAAATTAAAATTAGAACTACAATACAATTCAACAATCCCCTTTTGAAGTATATAGCTCAAGAAAGTGAAATCAGTATCTCAAAAAGATATGTGCACTACCCTGTTTGTTGCGACTTTACTCACAATAGTTAAGATGAAGGAACTGTGATACACACATGCACACAGAACATTATTTGTCATAAGAAATAAGGAAATTCTATCACTTGCTGCAACACACATCTAGAGGACATAATGCCAAATGAAATAGTTCAGACCCAGAAAGACTATATGATTTCATAGGTGGAATCTAAAAAAGTAGAACTCATAAACGGAGAGAGTAGGGATGGAGGAAACGGGGTGATAGTGGTCAAAGGGTATAAACTTTATTATAGAATGAAGGAATGAATAAATATGAATGAATGGATAAATAAATAATGTGGTTTTAATGTACAGTTCATCGTGCTATATTGTTTATCTGAAATTTGATGAGAGCAGTATTTTAGTGTCTCCATCACTATCTCCCTGACCCTCTCCGTATTGGCAACTATAGTTGGTGACGGATGTATTAGTTTGGTTATCAATATACAATCTATATGTATTATCAGATTGTCACATTATATACTACGAATATTGACAATTTTATTTATAAATTAATTAGCTTGAAATAAGAAAAGCAAAAGTATGATAAGTATGTAATTTTTTTCCAAATTGTTGTGTAAATTTAAGTAATTCAAGCAGAGTCACTTTTCTATTTTTGGGGGGTGGGGAAGGGGTTTAGACAGGAGGCGGATCTTCACATTTATGTAGAAAAACAAATAGAAAAGAATACCCAAGAAATTTTGAAGGACAAGTTGAGAAGATTTGTATCACAAGATGGCAAGATTTTCAGCAACATTTTGTAATTAAGAGTATATCACATATCTTCTACATTTTGATGTTTATTGTTAAATGAGAAATTCTTTTGTTAGTAAAACCTGTCCATTATTCCATTTTCTCCCAAATTAAAACTACTTTTGAGTTAGATATACTGATTTTAATGTTTTTGTGTTTAATGTGTTAGAAATGTGTGTTTTTTTTTTTTTACTAAACTGATAAAGTATTACTACCTATGAGTTAGTTGCCTGAGGTAAATAACCTGTAATACATGACATTGCAATTTCTGTGAACAAAAAAAGTGTGTGTGTGCAGGGTCAGATTCCGAGATAGTCATGCATTGTGTTTTATTCTTCTGGAGCGCTAGTGATCATATGAAAAGTTAGAATATTCAGGATCAGCAAAGGTTTTAAGTTCATGACTTTTCTACCCATCCTCTCTTAATACTCAAATGCCTGTTTCTGTTGCCATGCTTATATATTGGTTTCCTCTACTATTATCTCTGGCTCAAAGAAGATCATTTTTATTTGTCTTTATTATTATCCTGATGTTCAGATACCAGTCCCCAAATGCTAAACTGTTGGCTTGACCCTCCCTTAGTAGATTCAGTGTAGGGAAAAAGCCTTTTCCACCGACTTATAATAGTATGTCTCTTTGTCATATTTAAACTCTTTAGCTGTACCAGTGACTACTTTTAGAACTATTACTCTAGAGGAGGGGCAAGATGGTGACGGCATAGGGGGACTTGTGAGATTCTCCGAACGTAAGTTCACAAAAAGACTCTTACTTTTCTTCCCCCATCCCCCAGCCTACCACCAGCCGCACTGGTCCGAGGCCCGGGGACATTTGGTCCCATGCAGGGCCAGATATTGTGGCCCCCTGCTGCTGCTGTTCCACTGCGTGTGTGGGAGTCTTGGGTCTCAGCTCACTCCCTGGCTACATTGTCTCTCACCCAGCACCCAGCACCAAGACACCAGTCACTCAGGGAGGCTCTGGGCGCCCGCCCCTCAGAAACACTGGACCCATTCCTGGCTGAAGTACCCTGTGGAGAGCCCAGGGCCACTCTTGCCGCTCATTGCCTGCCCATTGGAGCTTTGGAGCTCTGGAGCTCCGGGCCCACCCTGGATGAGGCACTCAGTACATGACCCCAAGGTTGGGGACCCAGACAAGTGGAGAAAAACGGATCTATGAAAGAGAATCTGCCTCTGCCATTCTCCAGGCAGAGATTTCCATTGCCCTGCCCACCTATCAACAACCCCCACCTCGGTTCCTAAGGTAACATCGCTAAACAGGAGACAAATCCCACCCCTAGGCTGAATCAGATAAAAGCAACTCCCAGGCAGCCAAACCCAAACTGTGAGTAAATCTAGCTGCCTGCAACAAAAAACAAAGGGGAGAGGTCAAAGATCAGAGTTGAAGTGATTTTAGTCTGCTCTCTTATTGTGACTTATGATTTTATTATTTTGACTGTTTATTTTCATCACTTTTGTTGTTTGCCTTCTGACTTACAATGTGTCATGATTATATTGGTCTGTCTCTTGTAGCTATCAGTATTCTTTAGGGAATCTTTCTTACGTGTCTTTTTTCACTTCTTTCTGGCCTTGTGTCTATTTCTCACCTGATAGTTGGTATGTATGTCTGTTTTCCCTCTCACTCTTCTCTCTCTCTAACTTCCTATTGATCCCCCCTTCCTCCATTATTTTCCTCATTTATACCCCCATTTTAATCTAGGGACCAAGACCACATACTGCGGCATGGACAGATTGTAAGGCAGAGGGAAATAGGTTCCAGTGTGCTCATACACCTGTTCGTGGATGCTAGAATAAGCACATACATTCTGAACAACAGCTTCCTCCTCAATTAAACCTCAAAACTGCAAAAAAGTACAATATGCAGCCCACACTCCAACCTCAAAAGTGAACAAAGCCAGAAGACCCTCATAAGGAAGAACAGGATATTCCAGAAGTGAAACAAA
>NW_007146431.1:0-730 GCF_000164805.1 Carlito syrichta
CACACACACACACACAGCAAAGAATACTCAAGACCAGATGGCCTCACAGGTGAATTCTGCCAAACACTTAAAATATAATTAATGCCAATCCTTTTTAAACTCTTCCAAAAATTGAAGAGAAGGAAACATTACTTTCTCTTTTTCTTTTCTTTCCTTTTCTTTCTTTCTTTCCTTCTTTCTTTCTTTTTTTTTTGAGTCATAGTCTCACTCTGTTGCCCAGACTGGAGTGCAGTGGCACACTCACAGCCACCGCACCCTTGACCTGCTGGGCTCAGGTAATCCTTCTACCTCAGCCTTCCAAGTAACTGGAACTATAGGTGAGCATTACCATGCTTGGCTTATTTATTTATTTTTATTGTAGAGACGAGGTCTAACCAAGTTGTCTAGAACCCCTGCGCTGAGGCAGTCCTCTCGCTTTGCTGGGATTACAGGCTTGAGTCACCACATTCGGACAAGAAGGGAACATTTCAAAACTCATTTTAAGAGGCCAACATTACCTTAATACTAAAACTAGACAAGGACAGTACAACAAAAGTTAATTACAGACCAGTATTGTTCATGAACATGGATACAGAAATCCTCAACAAAATACTAGCAAAGCAAATTTAACAGTACGCTAAAAGGATCATACACCATAATCATGTGGGATTTATCCCTGGAATGAAAGTATGCTTCAACCTGCATATATCAATAAATGTGAATACATCACATTAACAGAATAAAGAAAAAA
>NW_007146432.1:0-901 GCF_000164805.1 Carlito syrichta
CAGATCACTACCATGGAAGACCAATTAGAATAGCAGCATATTTATCTACAGAAACCCTGCAGGCTACGAGAGCTTGAGCTCTATCTTCAAAGTCCTAAAAGATAAACAATTTCAACCAAGAATAACTTACCCAGCCAAGCTAAGCTTCATCAGCAAGGGAGAATAAAAATCTTTCCCAGATATCCAATCCCTAAGAACTTATGCTGCCACCAAACCACCTCTACAGGAAACACTTAAGAAAGTACTAAACACAGAAGAAAGGAAAAAAGAACAACGTTCTTCACAAGTGTACAGAAAATAGAATAAAATATACATGAACCAACCCTAAAACCAAAAAAAAGACAAAAAAAAAAAAAAAAACCAAATGGAACAACTCTGTAAGAACCCTATGATAGGGATGAACTCTCACATTTCAATAATTAGCCTGAAGGTGAATGGACTAAATGCACCACTGAAAATACATAGAATGGCAAAATGGATAAAATATCAGCAGGCAACAATATACTGCCTTCAAGAGACCATCTCACTAGAAAGGACATACAGACTCAAAGTAAGAGTATGGGAAACAAATTTTCAGGTGAATGGAACACAAAAGAAAGCAGGAGTCATGATCCTAATTTCAGACAAAATGCCATTTAAGCTATCAAAAATTAAAAAAGATACAGAGGGCCACTACATAATGATAAAAGGTTCACTCCATCAACAAGAAATATCTATCCTAAACATATATGCACCCAACATAGGTGATCCAACTTTCATAAAGCAAGTTCTAGGAAAACTAAAGAAAGATATTGACTCTAACACCATCATACTGGGGACTTTAAACCCCACTCACACCCTAGACAGATCATCAGGACAAAAATCAGCAGGAGATCCAGAGCTCCATGAGACTCTGGATCAA
>NW_007146433.1:0-635 GCF_000164805.1 Carlito syrichta
GGCATCCATTCTTGAACAAAACCCGAAACCCACAGGTCATAAGAGATAAGATAGACAAGTGGGTCCTCATTAAACTGACAAGCTTCTGCAAAGCCAAGGAAACCATCAGGAGAGCAGGGAGACAGCCTACAGACTGGGAAAAAGTATTTGCCAACATCAGGTCTGACAAAGGCCTAACATCTTAGATCTACAAGGAACTCGAACATGCTGAAAAGAAAAAGCAAACAACCCCATTATAATAAAATGGGCACAAGATATGAACAGACACTTCACAAAGGAAGACATCTGAGCAGCCAACAGACACATGAAGAAATGTTCGACCTCACTAATCATCAGGGAGATGCAAATCAAAACCACACTGAGATACCACCTAACTCCAGTCAGAATGACAATTATCAACAACTCAAAAAATAACAGCTGCTAGAAAGGGTGTGGTGAAAGGGAACACTTCTACACTGTTGGTGGGAGTGTAAACTAGTGCAACCTCTGTGGAAAGCAGTGTGGCGATTCCTAAAAGCTCTAAATATCAACCTCCCATATGACCCCATAATTCTCCTACTGCGAATATATCCTGAAGAACTCAAATCACTCTATTAAAAAGATACCTGCACACGTATGTTTATAGCAGCCTTGTG
>NW_007146434.1:0-4604 GCF_000164805.1 Carlito syrichta
AAGGAAACCATCAGGAGAGCAGGGAGACAGCTACAGACTGGGAAAAAGTATTTGCCAACATCAGGTCTGACAAAGGCCTAACATCTTAGATCTACAAGGAACTCGAACATGCTGAAAAGAAAAAGCAAACAACCCCATTATAATAAAATGGGCACAAGATATGAACAGACACTTCACAAAGGAAGACATCTGAGCAGCCAACAGACACATGAAGAAATGTTCGACCTCACTAATCATCAGGGAGATGCAAATCAAAACCACACTGAGATACCACCTAACTCCAGTCAGAATGACAATTATCAACAACTCAAAAAATAACAGCTGCTAGAAAGGGTGTGGTGAAAGGGAACACTTCTACACTGTTGGTGGGAGTGTAAACTAGTGCAACCTCTGTGGAAAGCAGTGTGGCGATTCCTAAAAGCTCTAAATATCAACCTCCCATATGACCCCATAATTCTCCTACTGCGAATATATCCTGAAGAACTCAAATCACTCTATTAAAAAGATACCTGCACACGTATGTTTATAGCAGCCTTGTTCACAATAGCAAGAACCTGGAATCAACCATGCTGCCCATCAAAAGAAGACTGAATTCCAAAAATGTGGTACATATACATGATGGAATACTACACAGCCATAGAAAAGAACAAAATCATGAATTTTGCAGCAACCTGGATGGAACTAGAGTCTATAATACTGAGTGACCTCTCACAGAAACAAAGATCTGAGTATCACATGTTTTCACTCATATAATGGACCTTGAACATCCAATGTAATAGTATAAGAAAATGACTGACAGTAGTGGGAAAGTATGGTGGGGGCGGGAGATGGGAATAACAGCAGCAAATATCTGTCTGGAGACGGGCAAACACCTCTTATCAACAAGGGTGCCTGAACGAAATGTATTTGTATACCTAACCCTTAACTGTACCCCATAATATCATAATTAAAAAAAAAAGAAACAATACAGCCAGGTTTGGTGGCTCAGCCTGTAATCCCAGACTTTGGGAGGCTAAGGTGAGTGGATTGCCTGAGCCCATGGTTGGAGACCAGCCCAGGCAACTTGGTGAGACCTCCTCTCTACAATAAATTGAAAAAAATTAGCTGGGCATGGTAGCACACGCCTGTAGTTCCGGCTACTTGGAAGGCTGAGGTGGAAGGATGGCCGGAGGCCAGCAGGTTGACACTGGGGTGGCCGTGAGCATACCACTACACTGCAGCCCGGGTGACGGAGTGAGATTCCAACTCAATAATAATAATAATAATAGTAATAAAAACAATACCATTTACAAGAGCATTATGAAACATGCTCAGGAATAAATCTAAGAAAATATGGGCAAGATATGGGCATTATATATTATAAAACATTACTGTAAGAATTAAAAACCTTAATAAACAGAGAGATACATCATATTCATGGATCAGATGATTCAATTTGATGATGCTATTTATTAAAGTTGTGGGGTACAATTCAGGTTTAGGTATACAAATGGTCATTGTGTAGGTAAAGTTTGAGCCTCATTCTGGTCCCCACTTTACCTGATGATGTTATTTTATATCGGTTTTCTAAATATTTTTTCAGGTCTATGGCCTTATCTGTTTAATTTTCTTAGCACTATTTTTAAAGAGCTGAATTTTTAATTTTGAAAAAAATAAACGATTACTCTAAAGAGTGATATGATTCCTTCTAGAGTATTAACATTTTAACCACATTTTACATAATATACATTTGATTTATATATTTATTACATAAAATTTGTATGCTATGAACTAGTCAAGTATATTCATGAATGATACCAGTTAAGAAGTTGGGAGCTGAAATGTACTTTGGTAACGATGGCTCAAGGAGGTCTAGTAACTCCTCTCTGCAGAAAACAAGCCTAAATTTGATTTAAAAAAATTATCTTCCATATTCAAGAAGATCAATGAACCATAAATAGGAAAAATCATAAGCAGAAACACATAGACACAAAGTAGTAAAACTACTGAGAGCAAAGAGAAAAATCTTTAAACCAGCAAGAGAAGCAAGATACCATAAAAAGAAGAACATGTGACTCCTCACCACAACAGCTGAGACAAGAAGGTGCTGGAGTGACATTGTCAAAAGTGTCTAAATAACACAAAACGGACAAACAAAATCGTACACCCAGAAGATCCACCTTTTTAAAATGTCCATAAAGTAAGGACATTTTAAAATGAAAAATGGAGAGAATTTGTTGGCAGACCTGCTCTTCCAAGAAATACAAAAGGAACTTATTCAGTCTGAAAGGAAATGGCTACAGATGGTACCTTGGATTGAAGGAGGAGTGAAGAGTACTGGAAGTGGCAAATGTATACGGATATATTTTGTTTTCTTTTTTCTTCTAGAAAAAAGCAGATTGCTTTAGGTAAAATAAAAATCTCACACATCAGTATATGTACAAAATATGGTGTTATCGAGTTTGTTAGAACATAAATAAATACAAAGTGACAATAATAACACAAAATTGAGGAAAATACGATTAAAAGTGAGTAAGTTTGCTTTATTTTATTAGTATGTTTGAGATCTAAAGTATGGAGATATGACTAAAAAAAAGTTTTGCTCAAATATACTTCTTAGACATCTTTGGAGAAATTAACATGGCACAATCAAATTATCTCCCAATTTTATTTTTTATCATTCTAAATATATAACTTATGTGCTTTTTTCCATAAGTTAAAATTAGAAGTTGGTGTTACTGTTTTTACTTAAAGGCTCTCTACAACAGAAAGCTATTTTCTATTTTTTTAATAAGGACAAAAAGTAAGCAAAGTTATGAGATGGTCAGTTTGGTCAACTGTCCTGCCAGAAACAGTGCTGAAGAAATTGGACAATTGCTTGTGTATAGCTCTTAGAACATCCAGACCAGAAATTTACCATATCTGAACCAGATGTTTGACACATTTTGTATTTGCACTATGTTCTGATGTGGAAACTAAAACTAAAAATGAAGGAAGTACGTGTGGATATCCACATACATTTGGAAAACCTACAGTATGGTATAATACTAAACCTGATTAATAGAGCAGGCTTCCAGCTCTGTTCAGTAGAACTTTCTGTGATGATGGAAATGTCTGTGACTGTCAGTGTGGTTACTGAACATTAGTGCTACTAGTGTACCAAAACTACAGCCATTTTGTTTTTATTCTAGGCCTTCTGCACTAGTTTTTATGTAATTATTAGCACAATGACTGAGAACATAAGTATAAAAGGGGAAAAAAAAAGAAAAGTCAAGGAACTAAACTACAGATATTGACTCCTGGGAATGCTGAAACAATGATAGACCAATCTAGAGCATTGCATATTCAGCTTGCAAGGCTCATGTTTATTCTGCACATTGTGTAGGCTCTGAGAAGTAGAGTCAAGACATAAATAGCAAAATTTAATGAAATAGAAAAAAACAACTGCACCCAACAAGTGCAGTCTGAATAGAAAACTAGACTCCTTAGGTTTCTCTAGGATCATTTAAGAAAATCTTCCTCTATCCCAGATCACACTGAAGATGCATTTGGGTGACTATATATACAGTAATTCCCCTACATACGAACGAGTTCCATTCCAAGAGCACCTTCGTGAGTTGAATGTGTTCATAAGCCCAACAGAGTTAGCCTAGGTACCCAACTAACATAATTGGGCTATATAATGCTAGTTTATAATACTTTTTTCACACAAATAACACATAAAAATAAAACATTTTTAGTCTTACCGTACTTTGAAAAGTTCAGTAGAACAGCTGGCATGTAGTGACTGTCAATGAGGGAACAAACAAGAAGAGTTACTGTGGAGGGAGAGGGCGTGGGAGATGATGGAGCTGGAGGATCATCAGCAATAGGAGATGGAGGGCAAGCTGCACTTTCTTCCGCCTCTGACATGGATGGCACAGGTTCTGGTTCTTTGCTGGATTCAGTTCTATCTACCCTCTTGAAAAAACAATTCAGGGCAACCCCTTTGGGTTCCCTCTCACTGAGGGAGCTTTTCTGTCCTCTCTGTTTTTTTTTTTTTATTATAAATATGTGGGGTATAATTCAGGGTTAGGTATACAAATGCTGATTATGCAGGTACCCTTGTTGGTGAGGTGTGCCCCTTCCTTCCCTAGCAATTTCCCTCAACTGTCAATCCTACCCGCCTCCCCTGACAGTTTCCCACTACTGCCAATCCCTTTCCGTTCAAGGTCCACTTATGAGTGAGAACATATGGTGCTCTGCTCTTTGTTTCTGTGATAGATCACTGAGTATGATCAACTCTAAATCCACCCAAGTGACTACGAAGTCCATATGTTTGTCCTTTTTTTTTTTTTTTGAGTTGGAGTCTCACTCTGTCACCCAGACTGGAGTGCAGTGGCCACTCCTGGCCACCGCAGCCTCGACCTGCTGGGCTCCGGCGATCCTTCTGCCTCAACCTTCCAAGAAGCTGGAACTACAGGCGTGCACTACCACGCCTGGCTAATTTTTTGATTTATTGTAGAGATGAGGTCTCGCCTGCCCAGACAGGTCTCGAACCCGCAGGCTCATGCACTCACTCACCTCAGCCTCCCAAAAGCGTTGGGATTACAGGCTTGACCCCCGAGTCCAGCTTGTTTGTCCTT
>NW_007146435.1:0-4132 GCF_000164805.1 Carlito syrichta
TATTTTTTAATTTTAACGAGGCCTCACTATGCTGCCTAGGCTAATCTTGAACTCCTGGACTCAAGCAATCCTCCTACCTTTGCCTCCCAAAGTGCTGGAATTATAGGCATGAGCCACTGTTCTGGGCCAAGAAAACATTTAAATATATGCAAAAATAGTGATGAAAAGTAGGTATGAATTTCCAATCTCAACAACAGACATTTTGCCAATTATGTTTTATCTATCCCTGCTACAAACAACAAACAAACAAACAAAAACAAACAACAACAACAAAAAAAATGCCTTTGATGCTGGCATGTTTTAAAGCAAAACCAAGAACTGCTCTGACTAACCCAAGGCCAATCCTCATCTAAGGGTGACTAATTCTGCTAAGCCTGCTAATAGTCTCACTATAGATATGGATACACAATCAGTGTTAGGATATTTGCCAGTTTAACTTAAAAAATAGCTGCAATATTGCTTGTCATAGTATAGTGCAATGGTCTCACCTAAGAAGGTCTTCTAAAATGTATATGCCTGGGCCTATCCCAGGAAATTCTGATTTTGTGGTTATTAAAAAGTATTATAGTCATACATTTTGAAAATATCCCAGAGATTATTCCAGTGAACACAAAAAGTCTGCAAAGCACTGGGCTAGTTAAACATCTTGACTCATGAGAAATCTTTATGGGTTTTACACACTAAAGGTAGATGCTAAATGTTTGACCATGACATCCTTTTACAGCCTAAATCAGTTAGTAAGGCTGTGAATACTAGGGTGTTAAAACTGTGTCACAGCATTCTGTAATTTCACAAGGCTTGACAACAGTGCAGTAGACATACATGAATGAACCTATGTCTCTGGTTATTGCCCATTGTTATGGAATTATTGTTAATAACACTCTCAGAAGAATCCCAGTTTGGATAATTATAAATATGATAGAATATGAAATGTGAATATTCACTAATATGAAATGTCTTCAGCCCACTTTTGGATCATGGAAAATGATGTGAATGTTTTATCTAAAATAAAATGGAAAGCCACTGAAGCAGAATCATAATATGATTCCATTGATGTTTTTAAAAGCTCAGTGGCTAGTATATGGCAAATGGATTGATGGTCAGCAAGGGGAATCCTGATTCCAGATGATGGCACCAGATGGAGATGCCATCAAATGAACTGTGCATCTACAATTGTGAAATTCAGAAGAGAGGTACAGATGAAAGATCTGTGTGGGATTTCTCAGTGTGAAGCGGTATAGAAATGACCGAGATCGTCATCAGACATCAGAAACTCACTGTCCTGCCCATTGTGTCCTTTGCAATGTATCTTTCTTCTTTAATAAATCTATGTTTCTTAATTTTAAAAAAAGACTGGAATTAAGTAAGAAAGGGTGTTAAAAAAAAAGGAGGACAAGGACTGGCCTTGGGTTAGTCTGGTATTTTATTTTTTGCAAAAGAAAAAAAAAGACAAAAACCTTGAGAGCAGGTTGTTTCAAAGAGAGAGCTTCATTACTGTTAAAAGCTGTTTTGAGGACATCACAGGTTGAATTTCCTGGGAAGAAGTATAATGTGCAGGATATTTATGCATAGAAGGCCTTTGGGATCAACACCTGTGGAACAGAAGGGCCAGAAAGATGATTCATAGAAGTGGAACCTGTGTAGGCCCAACAGCAACCTTAGCTGATGCCCAGGGGAGCACTTGTGCTAGAATGGATTTTCAGAGCTGTCCAGAGTTGGTCCAGAACTTCATGTCATTATTGACCCACACTGCTCAGTGCTGGAATGTGAGCATCTGGAAAGGGGCATGACTTTGGCAAGGCATGGCTTCTTGCAGTATGGTTCCTTAAGATTTCCAGGTTTTTTTTACAGTTCGTACAACAACAACAACAAAGAATCCCCTAATATCATGTGTCATTGGCCACACTAGAAATAGAAGACCTATGTTGACAGGCATAATTAAATGAATGCAAATTGAAGTGAGCTAAATCAATGCATGCTGATCAAGTCTGGCTTGTATATGTTGCCCACTATCAGATGTGGAGTCTCATTAATACCCATTTCATCTTCACAGGTGGGAAGAGACATGGCACAATAATTTTAATGAGTGTGGAGGTCTACCTGGCAGATGGTCCAGCGTTTTCTGGTGCCAAATAGCAAAAATTTGTAGTTAACACTTCAACGAATCTCCAAATCTTCCTCCAGGCTACCTGCTGGGGACTCTGGAAACCTAGCTCTGGCCTCAGGTTGGTAAATGTTCTGGAAAAAAAGGAATAGGAGCAATTTGTCCCATTCTCCTTTGACTAGACACTGACCTCTAGACCAGCTGCTGTTCGGGGAAAGCACCTTTAAGAGTATGATGATACAAGTCAATCTGTTTATGAGCTTGATAAAAGGTAAAGAAGAAGGCATCTGCTTGGTACCAGAGAATAAAATGTGAGGGCAGTGCAGTATAGTCCATAAATTTCACAGGCATTTTATCTGAATGTCAGTGTTAATCTTAAACATACACTAAATTCCTAGACTATTTTTTATAACAAGAAAAGTAATTAGAAACCAGACTTTGAGGGGCTTTTTAGCATCTGGCTAGAATCTACTGTTAGAGGAGAAATACATGTTACAGACACCCTGAATTCTTAATAACCAATGGTCAATGATAGATTACAAAATACTGAAGGAAAGGTTCACAAATAAAATTCATTTTCAGGTATACAAATCAGCAGTATCTATTCTTGTTTGTATTTTGCATTTTAAATGTTGCAAATGCTTCTTTTTATATTGTAAAAATACATGGTCTGTCTCCAGATTAATGTAGTTGAATATATCTTCTTGATTAGATCTCTTGTTGTGAGTAGAGGCAAAGGAAAAAAATTATCTACTTAAAATCAGAGCTGCTTATATTGAACTTGATTGCATGATTGGGTACTCTAGAGTATTTAATTAAAACTCAGTTGCACTCTAATTTTCTTTTAACAGTTGATTAAAGCTGTGTAAATAGATATGAGACATCATTCCATTGTTTATAGGTGCATATCCAGTATTGGAAAACAAATGTATTTAAGAGTACACATGCATTAAGTAGTTTGGCATGCGGTTAACAGCACAGATTAGTATCAGGTTGTCAGGTGGTCTTGGTTTGAGTCCTGGCTCCACCATTAATTTGCTGTGTAACCTTGGGAGTTCACCTCTCTGAACTCCAATTCCCTAATCTCATAAAAGAGGGAGAATTGTCATAACTACTTCAAAAGATGACTGTAAGGATTAAAAAGATGAGTATAGAGAGGATGCTTAAAATACTGTCTGGCATAATAAACTCTGTAAAGCAATTTGTGATATCACACATAGAGTAATTTTTATGATAAGGCTCATAGTTTCTATGGAGGATGAGATAATTTCAAAATACCCTGTAAAAGACTACTTTAGATGAGCCACCTTAGAACATAACAGGAAGTTATATTTGGCAAAAATGACTAGTGTTTTTAAAATAGTGTTTGTGCAAATAGTTAAAGATATGCTAAAACCAGCTAATGTTAGCTAGTTTTTGCTAATTTTGCCTGTTCTCAATAACTGTATTTGATATGTATACTTGATTTCTAAGGTCTTTTTGCAGGCAATTAATAAACTTTTTCAGTACATGAATGAAGTCATATACTTTTAGTCTCCTGAGAGATACAACTTATTCCTGTTCAAAAGAAGATACTAATACAATGAAGAAACATTTCTGTGAAGTTATAGCTAAAATGTGTATGGCCTGTAACTGTACTTTGATTTTATTTTTCCCCCTGAGCAGTTGCTTTTATGTTTGAGATTCATATTTGTGAATGATTCTTGAAAAGTTTACCACTTAAAACTATACTAACAGGTATCATATCATATCAATTACTATTTCTTGGAGAGTTTAGACACACAGAATTCTTAAATCTTTATCAAAAGTTTAAATATGCAAAAATGTAAATGTTTTTTATTTTAGAACTCATTGCTTAGAGATTAGTACTTATGTATTTATTTGTAGTGAGGAAAAAAGATTAAGTGGGTAGAAGTTTTTAAAGAGAAAATAAAAAGGTAGATTGAACTGTATTTAGTGGAGAATTGTGTCTGTCTCTCTGTCCTTGATATCTCTTGTAGTCAGAAAAGCAGGAAATGACTTTACTCT
>NW_007146436.1:0-4223 GCF_000164805.1 Carlito syrichta
TATTTTTTAATTTTAACGAGGCCTCACTATGCTGCCTAGGCTAATCTTGAACTCCTGGACTCAAGCAATCCTCCTACCTTTGCCTCCCAAAGTGCTGGAATTATAGGCATGAGCCACTGTTCTGGGCCAAGAAAACATTTAAATATATGCAAAAATAGTGATGAAAAGTAGGTATGAATTTCCAATCTCAACAACAGACATTTTGCCAATTATGTTTTATCTATCCCTGCTACAAACAACAAACAAACAAACAAAAACAAACAACAACAACAAAAAAAATGCCTTTGATGCTGGCATGTTTTAAAGCAAAACCAAGAACTGCTCTGACTAACCCAAGGCCAATCCTCATCTAAGGGTGACTAATTCTGCTAAGCCTGCTAATAGTCTCACTATAGATATGGATACACAATCAGTGTTAGGATATTTGCCAGTTTAACTTAAAAAATAGCTGCAATATTGCTTGTCATAGTATAGTGCAATGGTCTCACCTAAGAAGGTCTTCTAAAATGTATATGCCTGGGCCTATCCCAGGAAATTCTGATTTTGTGGTTATTAAAAAGTATTATAGTCATACATTTTGAAAATATCCCAGAGATTATTCCAGTGAACACAAAAAGTCTGCAAAGCACTGGGCTAGTTAAACATCTTGACTCATGAGAAATCTTTATGGGTTTTACACACTAAAGGTAGATGCTAAATGTTTGACCATGACATCCTTTTACAGCCTAAATCAGTTAGTAAGGCTGTGAATACTAGGGTGTTAAAACTGTGTCACAGCATTCTGTAATTTCACAAGGCTTGACAACAGTGCAGTAGACATACATGAATGAACCTATGTCTCTGGTTATTGCCCATTGTTATGGAATTATTGTTAATAACACTCTCAGAAGAATCCCAGTTTGGATAATTATAAATATGATAGAATATGAAATGTGAATATTCACTAATATGAAATGTCTTCAGCCCACTTTTGGATCATGGAAAATGATGTGAATGTTTTATCTAAAATAAAATGGAAAGCCACTGAAGCAGAATCATAATATGATTCCATTGATGTTTTTAAAAGCTCAGTGGCTAGTATATGGCAAATGGATTGATGGTCAGCAAGGGGAATCCTGATTCCAGATGATGGCACCAGATGGAGATGCCATCAAATGAACTGTGCATCTACAATTGTGAAATTCAGAAGAGAGGTACAGATGAAAGATCTGTGTGGGATTTCTCAGTGTGAAGCGGTATAGAAATGGCCGAGATCGTCATCAGACATCAGAAACTCACTGTCCTGCCCATTGTGTCCTTTGCAATGTATCTTTCTTCTTTAATAAATCTATGTTTCTTAATTTTAAAAAAAGACTGGAATTAAGTAAGAAAGGGTGTTAAAAAAAAAGGAGGACAAGGACTGGCCTTGGGTTAGTCTGGTATTTTATTTTTTGCAAAAGAAAAAAAAAGACAAAAACCTTGAGAGCAGGTTGTTTCAAAGAGAGAGCTTCATTACTGTTAAAAGCTGTTTTGAGGACATCACAGGTTGAATTTCCTGGGAAGAAGTATAATGTGCAGGATATTTATGCATAGAAGGCCTTTGGGATCAACACCTGTGGAACAGAAGGGCCAGAAAGATGATTCATAGAAGTGGAACCTGTGTAGGCCCAACAGTAACCTTAGCTGATGCCCAGGGGAGCACTTGTGCTAGAATGGATTTTCAGAGCTGTCCAGAGTTGGTCCAGAACTTCATGTCATTATTGACCCACACTGCTCAGTGCTGGAATGTGAGCATCTGGAAAGGGGCATGACTTTGGCAAGGCATGGCTTCTTGCAGTATGGTTCCTTAAGATTTCCAGGTTTTTTTTACAGTTCGTACAACAACAACAACAAAGAATCCCCTAATATCATGTGTCATTGGCCACACTAGAAATAGAAGACCTATGTTGACAGGCATAATTAAATGAATGCAAATTGAAGTGAGCTAAATCAATGCATGCTGATCAAGTCTGGCTTGTATATGTTGCCCACTATCAGATGTGGAGTCTCATTAATACCCACCTCATCTTCACAGGTGGGAAGAGACATGGCACAATAATTTTAATGAGTGTGGAGGTCTACCTGGCAGATGGTCCAGCGTTTTCTGGTGCCAAATAGCAAAAATTTGTAGTTAACACTTCAACGAATCTCCAAATCTTCCTCCAGGCTACCTGCTGGGGACTCTGGAAACCTAGCTCTGGCCTCAGGTTGGTAAATGTTCTGGAAAAAAAGGAATAGGAGCAATTTGTCCCATTCTCCTTTGACTAGACACTGACCTCTAGACCAGCTGCTGTTCGGGGAAAGCACCTTTAAGAGTATGATGATACAAGTCAATCTGTTTATGAGCTTGATAAAAGGTAAAGAAGAAGGCATCTGCTTGGTACCAGAGAATAAAATGTGAGGGCAGTGCAGTATAGTCCATAAATTTCACAGGCATTTTATCTGAATGTCAGTGTTAATCTTAAACATACACTAAATTCCTAGACTATTTTTTATAACAAGAAAAGTAATTAGAAACCAGACTTTGAGGGGCTTTTTAGCATCTGGCTAGAATCTACTGTTAGAGGAGAAATACATGTTACAGACACCCTGAATTCTTAATAACCAATGGTCAATGATAGATTACAAAATACTGAAGGAAAGGTTCACAAATAAAATTCATTTTCAGGTATACAAATCAGCAGTATCTATTCTTGTTTGTATTTTGCATTTTAAATGTTGCAAATGCTTCTTTTTATATTGTAAAAATACATGGTCTGTCTCCAGATTAATGTAGTTGAATATATCTTCTTGATTAGATCTCTTGTTGTGAGTAGAGGCAAAGGAAAAAAATTATCTACTTAAAATCAGAGCTGCTTATATTGAACTTGATTGCATGATTGGGTACTCTAGAGTATTTAATTAAAACTCAGTTGCACTCTAATTTTCTTTTAACAGTTGATTAAAGCTGTGTAAATAGATATGAGACATCATTCCATTGTTTATAGGTGCATATCCAGTATTGGAAAACAAATGTATTTAAGAGTACACATGCATTAAGTAGTTTGGCATGCGGTTAACAGCACAGATTAGTATCAGGTTGTCAGGTGGTCTTGGTTTGAGTCCTGGCTCCACCATTAATTTGCTGTGTAACCTTGGGAGTTCACCTCTCTGAACTCCAATTCCCTAATCTCATAAAAGAGGGAGAATTGTCATAACTACTTCAAAAGATGACTGTAAGGATTAAAAAGATGAGTATAGAGAGGATGCTTAAAATACTGTCTGGCATAATAAACTCTGTAAAGCAATTTGTGATATCACACATAGAGTAATTTTTATGATAAGGCTCATAGTTTCTATGGAGGATGAGATAATTTCAAAATACCCTGTAAAAGACTACTTTAGATGAGCCACCTTAGAACATAACAGGAAGTTATATTTGGCAAAAATGACTAGTGTTTTTAAAATAGTGTTTGTGCAAATAGTTAAAGATATGCTAAAGCCAGCTAATGTTAGCTAGTTTTTGCTAATTTTGGCTGTTCTCAATAACTGTATTTGATATGTATACTTGATTTCTAAGGTCTTTTTGCAGGCAATTAATAAACTTTTTCAGTACATGAATGAAGTCATATACTTTTAGTCTCCTGAGAGATACAACTTATTCCTGTTCAAAAGAAGATACTAATACAATGAAGAAACATTTCTGTGAAGTTATAGCTAAAATGTGTATGGCCTGTAACTGTACTTTGATTTTATTTTTCCCCCTGAGCAGTTGCTTTTATGTTTGAGATTCATATTTGTGAATGATTCTTGAAAAGTTTACCACTTAAAACTATACTAACAGGTATCATATCATATCAATTACTATTTCTTGGAGAGTTTAGACACACAGAATTCTTAAATCTTTATCAAAAGTTTAAATATGCAAAAATGTAAATGTTTTTTATTTTAGAACTCATTGCTTAGAGATTAGTACTTATGTATTTATTTGTAGTGAGGAAAAAAGATTAAGTAGGTAGAAGTTTTTAAAGAGAAAATAAAAGAGGTAGATTGAACTGTATTTAGTGGAGAATTGTGTCTGTCTCTCTGTCCTTGATATCTCTTATAGTCAGAAAAGCATGAAATGACTTTACTCTTGAGGTAGGTGATCTACGGGTGCTGTAGAGTTTGGCTTCCTGGAGTTGGAGGCTTCGGAAGGAAAGTAAGCATCAGGATGCTGAGACCAA
>NW_007146437.1:0-950 GCF_000164805.1 Carlito syrichta
CATCTACCACTGACAATGAAGAACAGAACTAAAGTGAAAACCAAGAGATTTATCACAAATGAGGAAAAGCCAAAGGAAGACCACAGGCAATTTCAAGTCTACCAAAGACCAAAGTCTTGAAAAATCAGACCTTGGTACCCAAACAATTGAAGTTACCAAGGACTGTCCTCAGAATACAACAGAAACTAGGGAATGGATGGAAAGAGTGAATGAGACTCAAGAAAGATAAGATGCAACACTGAAATAACTTGTAACTGAAATTTTGGCAATAAAAAATTCATCCAGGAAATAAATAACAAGATTACAAGCATAGAAAGCAGAATTAATCTAGCTGAAGAAAAAATTTCAGCACTTGAAGAAAAGAACATGGAATTAACCCAATCTATAAAAAACAAAAATGGGAAGAAGACTCAGAGAGAAAGAACAAAACCAACAAGAAACATGTGATTATAATTAGCGGCTGAACCTATGCCTGATTGGTGTCTGAGAAGAAGAAAGAACAAATGAGAACATCTTGGAGCAAATATGCAAGGAGGTAATCCAAGAAAACACTCCCCATCTTATCAGAGATGTGACCAACCAAGCACAAATGGTACAGAGAACTCCCACAAGACATCTAATGAAAAGACCAACCCCTAGACACATAGTAACTCGCCTACACAAAGTAAGAACCAAAAGAAAAAATAAGGGCAGCAAGAGAGAAATGTCAGTCTTCCTACTGGGTAAAACCAATCAGAATAGCAGTCGATGTATTGGCAGAAACACTACAAACAAGAATACACAGGAACCCTATAGTCAAAGTTCTCAAGATAAACAATTTCAACCAAGAGTTTCCTATCCAGTCAAGCTCAGTTTCATCAGTGATGGAGAATTAAAATCCTTCCCAGACATTTAATCCATAAGAGATTATGCAGTTTCCAGACCAGTTCTGCAGGAGACACTTTAAAAGG
>NW_007146438.1:0-821 GCF_000164805.1 Carlito syrichta
AGAAGATAAGATGCAACACTGAAATAACTTGTAACTGAAATTTTGGCAATAAAAAATTCATCCAGGAAATAAATAACAAGATTACAAGCATAGAAAGCAGAATTAATCTAGCTGAAGAAAAAATTTCAGCACTTGAAGAAAAGAACATGGAATTAACCCAATCTATAAAAAAAAAAATGGGAAGAAGACTCAGAGAGAAAGAACAAAACCAACAAGAAACATGTGATTATAATTAGCGGCTGAACCTATGCCTGATTGGTGTCTGAGAAGAAGAAAGAACAAATGAGAACATCTTGGAGCAAATATGCAAGGAGGTAATCCAAGAAAACACTCCCCATCTTATCAGAGATGTGACCAACCAAGCACAAATGGTACAGAGAACTCCCACAAGACATCTAATGAAAAGACCAACCCCTAGACACATAGTAACTCGCCTACACAAAGTAAGAACCAAAAGAAAAAATAAGGGCAGCAAGAGAGAAATGTCAGTCTTCCTACTGGGTAAAACCAATCAGAATAGCAGTCGATGTATTGGCAGAAACACTACAAACAAGAATACACAGGAACCCTATAGTCAAAGTTCTCAAAGATAAACAATTTCAACCAAGAGTTTCCTATCCAGTCAAGCTCAGTTTCATCAGTGATGGAGAATTAAAATCCTTCCCAGACATTTAATCCATAAGAGATTATGCAGTTTCCAGACCAGTTCTGCAGGAGACACTTTAAAAGGTATTAAGCACAGAAGAAAGAAAAAACAAAAAAACAAAAAAAGAATTACCACACATTTCCCAAGAGAATGGCAGAGCACAGAATCAACATAG
>NW_007146439.1:0-777 GCF_000164805.1 Carlito syrichta
AGAATGATAATGGTAACTTAATGGGTATTGCGTTTAATCTCTAGAGTTCCTTTGGTAGGATGAATATATTAACAATGTTGATTCTTCTGATCCATGAGCATGGAATATTTTTCCATTTGTTTGTGTCTTCCTGGATTTATTTGAACAGTGTTTTGAGGTTCTCATTGCAAATGTCTTTCACTTCTCTGATAGGAAGATGCCAAAGTTTTAAATTTTTTTTGTGGTTATTGTGATTGGGATTGTGCTTTGTATTTTGGTCTCTGCCTGCTTGTTCTTGGTGTATAGGAATTCAGTTGTCTTTTGCACATTTTATTTTGTACTCTGATACTTTGCCAAAGTCATGTATCAGTGCCAGCATTTTTTTGACAGATTCTCTTGGATTTTTCAACGTTTAGGATTATATCATCAACAAAGAGGGATAACTTTACTTTCTCTTTTCTTATTTGGATACCCCTCATTTCCTTCTTTTGTCTAATTGCCTGAGCTAGGACTTCCAATTCAATATTGAACAAGAGGGGTGAGAGTGGACAGCCTTGTCGTGTTCCAGTTTTCAGGGGAATATTTTCAGTTTCCATCCATTTAGCAATATGTTAGCTGTGGGTTTATCATAGATGGCACTTATTATATTGAAGTATGTTCATTCTGTACCTAGGTCTTTGAGGGTTTTTATCAAGAAGGGGTTTGATTTTATCAAAAGTTTTTTCTGTTTAATAATATAATCATAATGTTTTTATTTTTACCTCTGTTGATATATTTAATTGCATTTATGGTCTTGTG
>NW_007146440.1:0-8769 GCF_000164805.1 Carlito syrichta
CTCTTCCCACCTCTTTGCTGCCATTTGGCTGGTAGGGTCCAGTGTTGCTCACAAATCTCTCCCTTTGACTAAACACTACTGTAAACGATAGAAAAGTTTATGGTTGTGAAATTGTCAAGATTGGAAATGTGGGAAAGACATTGACTTCATTTGCTAGAGCTTAGACATCAGCCATGACTAGTGCTGTCTGAAGTGGGGTGCACTCACTCCACAGAGAGCCCAAAAAGACGTGAGGGAGTACGGGAAGAAATAGTGTCACTCTCATTTTATAGATTTCTTTAATAAGTTCTCTTTTTTTTTTTTTTTTTGAGTTGGAGTCTCACTCTGTCACCCAGACTGGAGTGCAGTGGCTGCTCCCGGCCACCGCAACCTCGAACTGCTGGGCTCCGGCGATCCTTCCGCCTCAGCCTTCCAAGTTGTCGGAATTACAGGCATGTGTTACCACGCCTGGCTCATTTTTGATTTATTGTAGAGATGAGGTCTCGCTGCCCAGGCAGGTCTCGAACCTGTGGGCTCAGGCAGTCCACTCACCTCAGCCACCCAAAAGCGCTGGATTACAGGCTGAGAATGTGTTTCTTAATGTGCCTTACGTGTGTTTCTTGTGCCTTAATGTGCCTTCTTGTGTGTTTTTTAATGTGCCTTACGTACTCATATGCAGTTCTTGTGTACAATTTAAAAATCTGTATTTTTTTGTTTGTTTGTTTTTTGAGTTAGAGTCTCACTCTGTCGCCCAGACTGGAGTGCAGTGGCCGCTCCTGGCCACCGCAGCCTCGACCTACTGGGCTCTGGCAATCCTTCCGCCTCAGCCTTCCAAGGAGCTGGAACTACAGGCGCGCACTACCAAGCCCGGCTATTTTTTTAATTTTATTTTATTGTAGAGACAAGGTCTCGCCAAGTTGCCCAGGTGGGTCTTGAACCCATGGGCTTGGGCAATCCACTCACCTCAGCCTCCCAAAGGCGCGGGATTACAGGCTGAGCCACCGAGCCTGGCTAAAAATCTGTAAAGGCAACGAATTCACCCCATGTAAAGAAGGGCCTGGCCTTTGCCCTCAGCTCCCGGAGGAGATATCTGAGCTCTCAGGATATCCTGCTTGAAAAGAGCGTCTGTTTACCTGGGGACATCAGGCCACACTGGAGAGTCTAGCAATGTGATGTGTGGTGGAGTCTCGGGTCCGTGCAGTATCAACCTGACTTCTAGGGTGCTGGAGAATAAAGCCACGAACAAGCCCCACTGAAGTTCTGGACATGAAGACTTACATACACTTCCCTGTTTGGCAAGTGTACTGCCATGCATTACTCCAAGAAGTCAGTGCTGTCTGTGACTCCATGAGGAGAGGACACTCTGGCCATGGAAACCTCCTGGACTTTGCCCTCCTCCCCGTGGCTGATTTTTTTTTGAGTTGGAGTCTCACTCTGTCTCCCAGACTGGAGTGCAGTGGCCGCTCCCGGCCACTGCAACCTCGACCTGCTGGGCTCCGGCGATCCTTCCGCCTCAGCCTTCCAAGTTGCCGGAATTACAGGCATGTGCTACCACGCCCGGCTGATTTTTTGATTTATTGTCGAGATGAGGTCTTGCTGCCCAGGCGGGTCTCGAACCTGCGGGTTCAGGCAATTCACTCACCTCAGCCTCCCAAAGGCACAGGATTACAGGCTGAGCCACCGAGCCCGGTTCCGTGGCTGATTTTAATCAGTATCCTTCATTGTAATGAGCCACAGCTGTGGGCATAACATCTTTCCGTGAGTTCTATGAGTCCTGGTGAATTGTGGAACCCAAAGGTGGTCTTGGGGAAGTGAGTATGGTCTAGTTGGGCATGGTGGTGCGTGTCTATAGTTCCAGCAATTTGGAAGGCTGAGGCGGAAGGATCAGCCCAGCAGATTGAGGCTGTGGTGGCCATGAGCATGCCACTACACTCGAGCCAGGGCAACAGAGCGAGACTCCAACTCAAAAAAAATAATAAGTGAGTATGGTCCTGGGAATTTCCAAGCTCTGTTTTGGTAGATAAGAACAGAAAAAGTTGGTCTGCTAGACAAAGCAATATTAGCAAATATTTACCTATTTTTTTTCTTAAGTTTCTTTAATGACCTATGTCTTAGCCCATTTGTGTTCCTATAACAAAATGCTTTAGACCGGATAATTTATAAACAACAGAAATTTATCTTCTCACTGTTCTGGAGAAAGGTGAGCTTCCTTATTTGGCAATACCCCATTTGGGAAGTCCAGGATCAAGCCACCAACAGATTTGGTGTCTGGTGAAAAATTTCTGCTTCCAAGATAGCACCCAGTTAAGTGTATCCTCACATAGCAGAAGGAAAACAATGGGGTGGGATAGGGGGAGAGAAATGGCCTGGGTAATTCTCTTCAGCCCTTTTAGAAGATTGTTAATCCCATTCCTGAGGGCTCTGTGCTCCTGACTTAAAAACCTCCTGGCTGGGTGCCGGGGTTCACACCCATAGTCCCAGCACTTTGGGAGGCAGAGGCGAAAGGATTACCTGACCTCAGGGGTCAAGACAAGCCTGAGCAACATAACATGGCGAGACCTCGTCTCTACAATAAATCGAAAAATTAGCTGGGCGTGTTGGCACATGCCTGTAATTCCAGCTACTTGGAAGGCTGAAGCAGAAGGATCGCCTGAGCCCAGCAGGTCAAGGCTGCAGTGGCCGTGAGCAGCGTGCCACTACACTCCAGCCTGGGCAACAGAGTGAGACTTGGACTCAAAAAAAAAAAAGAAAAGAAAAACCTCCTAAAGGCCCTTCGTCTTAACATTATCACACTGGCAATTGAGTTTCAACATATGAATTTGGGAAGGACACAGTCAGATCATAGCAACCTATTTTATACAGTGATGATGTAAATATATGTAAGGTCACTTACGGCCCCAATAAAATGATGATCAAATTTCACCTACTTGGCAGGGCTCGGTGGCTCAGCATGTAATTCCGCACTTCAGGAGGCCGAGGTGAATGAATTGCCTGAGCCCGTGGGTTCGAGACCCACCTGGGCAACTTGGCGAGACCTCATCTCCACAATAAATAAATTTTTAAAAAATTAGCCGGGTGTGGTAGCGCGCACCTGTAGTTCCAGCTACTTGGAAGGCTGAGGTGGAAGGATCACTGGAGCCCAGCAGGTCCAGGCTGCGGTGGCCGGGAGCGGCCACTGCACTCCAGTCTGGGCGACTGAGTGAGACTCCAACTCAAAAAAAAATTTCACCTACTTAAATATTTGAGTTCTTTTTCTTTCTTTCTTTTTCTCTCCTTGGGTTCTATTGGTCTTACCTTCAGTGCTTGAAAAAATGGCATAGGGGTATAATTTTTCAAAAGCCAGTTACATTGATGGTTACGGTTGCAAGCTTTCATATATGGGTCACAGGAGTCGAGAGACTGGTTCTTATTTGTGAGGGTAAAAGAAAATGCAGCCGGGCTCAGTGGCTCAGCCTGTAATCCCGTGCCTTTGGGAGGCTGAGATGATTGGATTGCCTGAGCCCGCGGGTTCGAGACCCGCTGGGCAACTTGGCGAGACCTCATCTCTACAATAAATCAAAAATTAGCCAGGTGTGGTAGCGTGTGCCTGTAGTTCCAGCTACTTGGAAGGCTGAGGCGGAAGGATCACCGGAGCCCAGCAGGTCAAGGCTGCACTCCAGTCTGGGCGACAGAGTGAGACTCCAACTCAAAAAAAAAAAAAAAAAAAAGAAAATGCGAACTTATGACTTCATATCAGGCTTTGAGAGGTACAAGCCAGAGGGTTAAGTAAAACCTAATTTGTTTGGATTTTTTTGAGTCAGAGTCGCACTCTGTCACCAAGCTGGAATGCAGTGGCACACTCACGGCCACCTCAGCATTGACCTGTTGGACTCAGGAGATCCTTCTGCCTCAGCCTTCCAAGTAGCTGGAACTACAGGCACGTGCTACCATGCCCAGCTAATTTTTTGATATATTGTAGAGCTGAGGTCTCACCAAGTTGCCCAGGCTGCTCTCAAACCCTTGAGCTCAAGCAACCCTCTCGCCTCGGCCTCCAAAGTTCTGGGATTACAGTCTTGAGCCACTGCGCCCAGCCAACCTTAAGATTTCATAAGTCATTTAAGATTACAGCGTTCTGCGGACTCAGTGGCTCAGCCTGTAATCCCGCGCCTTTGGGAGGCTGAGGTGAGTGGATTGTCCAAGGCTGCGGGTTCGAGACCCGCCTGGGCAGGCAAGACCACATCTCTACAATAAAATCAAAAAATTAACTGAGCGTGGTAGCGTGCACCTGTAATTCCAGCTACTTGGAAGGCTGAGGCGGAAGGATCGCCGGAGCCCGGCAGGTCGAGGCTGCGGGGGCCGGGAGCGGCCACTGTACTCCAGTCTGGGTGACAGAGTGAGACTTCAACTAAAAAAAATAAAAGAAAAAAAAGATTACAGAGTTCTAATTTTTTTTCCTTGATACTAGGCATGGAAAAAGGCTTAAGATGATTCTTAAAAGTAATTATACTGGCAGAAATGAGGCTAAAGTTTCTGGAACCCTAAAGAATCCACAGAAGAGCAGAATTAAACTGTGTGCGATGACTCAAACAGAAGTCTAGAAATGATTTCAAAGGATAAGCAAGGAGGAAGGGGAGATGAAGGAACCCCCAAATCACATAAATAATACTGAATTCAAAGTTAGACGGTCTGGCGGGGTGTGGTGGCTCACACCTGTAATCCCAGATCTTTGAGAGGCTGAGGCAGGAGGAGCTTGAGGCCAGGAGTTTGAGACCAGCCTGGGCAACATATCAAGACACTGTCTCTACAAAACAATAAATAAATAAAAATAATGTCTGACAATCAGAAGAGATTTCTTTTCTCTACTTTAATCCAATTCTCTGATTAAAACCCTCCCAACGGCCAGGCTCAGTGGCTCACACCTGTAATCCCAGCACTTTGGGAGGCTGAGGCAAGAGACCATCCTGGGCAATTTGGTGAGACCTTGTCTCTACAATAAATTTTTTTAAAAATTAGCCAGGCATGGTAGTGAGCACCTGTAGCCCCAGCTGTTCAGGAGGCTGACTCAGAAGGATGGCCTGAGCCCAGTAGGTCGAGGCTGGGGTGGCCGTGAGCATGCCCCTGCACTCCAGCCTGGGTGACAGAGTGAGACTGACTCAAAAAAAAAAAAAAAAATTAAGAAACTAACCAACAAAAAATACCTTTCTGGGGCTTCCCAGTGCTCCCAGAAGGAAATACAAACACACCCCTGGGAACGACAGTCTGGCCCCTGCCAGCCTCTCCTCCCTGCCAGTCTTCTATCCTGTCTTGGATGCTGAGCATTAGACAGACATGCAGGTGCTCTCACGTGCTCTGACCCATGCCTCGGCTCAACCAGACCAGCTTTGTATCCACCCCTTTCTCTGGGGGTAAATGTTCCTTCTTCACCTGCTCCACGGCGTCATTGGCCAGGACTGTGCCGGCATTTGTCTCGCCATGTGCTTGCTCCCTCTCTCATCCTTGTGATTAGAGGTGCTTGGCACAGACTAAGAGTGCTGAAAAATGCTGACTGGACGAACAATAGACATTAAGATACATGCTGAGCCGGGCTCGGTGGCTCAGCCTGTATTCCCGCGCTTGGGGAGGCTGAGGTGAGTGAATTGCCTGAGCCCGCAGGTTCAAGATCCACCTGGGCAACTTGGCGAGACCTCATCTCTACAATAAATAAAAAAATCAGCCGGGCGGGGTAGCGCGCACCTGTAATTCCGGCTACTCGGAAGGCTGAGGCGGAAGGATCGCCGGGCCCGGCGGGTCGAGGCTGCGGTGGCCGGGAGCGGCCACTGCACTCCGGTCTGGGCGACCGAGTGAGACTCCGACTCAAAAAAAAGAAAAAATATACATGCTGGAATCGTGTGAGCTGGGACAGTGGAAACACCCATTCTTGCGAGGTTGAGAATGCCTCTTCAGAGGCAACTCTTCTCCAGAGCCGGGGACACACGAGGGCCATGATGCCTGCTCCTGGTCACCTGGCGATCGTCACTTGAGTTGTTGGGCTTTTATTTGTGGGCAAGGACCTCATCCCATATCGGCCTCCAGAAATCTGAGACTCTTTTGTTGTGGAAGAACAGAATGATTTCTGCCCGAGCTGGATACCAGTTTGACTGGACTTTCACTGTTCACACTTCACCTGCTCAAATACGGCCATCTCTTCTGCTTGTCTAACTTTACTTTCATTTATTTATCATTTTGTGGAGACGGGGTCTTGATCCACTTAGTTTGCCACTTACTTTGAGCAGAAATAGCGCTCCATCTGATCAGAATGGACAGAATTCTGGTTTTCAACGAAGACTATGTTCATAAGTACTTTTTGATTACTCAGAGCCTGTATTTAACCTGTTGAAGTCCACATCCTTTACTTTTCTTCTTATTCCTTCTGCTGTCCAATTTCTTCACCTTTTAAGCATTCTGTCACATTCATGGGTGATGGAGAGAATGAATAAGGAAAAGACTAAGGCCGGGCTCGGTGGCTCAGCCTGTCATCCCAGCACTTTGGGAGGCTGAAGTGAGTGGATTGCCTGAGCCCGTGGGTTCAAGACCAGCCCAGGCAACTTGGCAAGAACTCTTCTCTACAATAAATCAAATATTAGCTGGGCGTGGTAGCGCGCGCCTGTAGATACAGCTACTTGGAGGCTGAGGTGGAAGGATTCCCAGAGCCCAGCAGTTCAATGCTCATCTCAAAAAAAAAAAAAAAAGAAAGAAAAGAAAAAATTAATTTTTATAGATTTTTTGGAGTAGGAATTTTCACTAGACATTTCCCTAAATAGTATGTGCTTTCCTAAAATTTAATATCAGAGGTATATTTGTGTACTTCTGAAAGTCACATTCTTTTGTAGAGAAAATAAATTACGCCGAGCTTGGTGGCTCAGCCTGTAATCCCAGTGTTTTGGGAGGGTGAGGTGAGTGGATTGCCTGAGTCCGCAGGTTTGAGACCTGCATGGGCAACATGGTGAGATCTCATTTCTACAATAAAATTTTTAAAAATTAGCCGGGTGTTGTAGTGCACGCCTGTAGTTCCAGCTCCTTGGAAGGCAGAGGCAGAAGCACCAGAGCCCAGCAGGTTGAGGCTGTGGTGGCCCGGAGCATGCAACTGCACTCCAGTATGGGTGACAGAGTGAGACTCCAACTCAAAAAAAAAAAAAAGAAAAGAAAATAAATTACTCTCCATTCCATCCAAATATTGTTTACATAGAAAAATATTCCACGCCTTTGGGAGGCTGAGGTGAGTGGATTGTCTGAGCCCGCGGGTTCGAGACCCGCCTGGGCGGCGAGACCTCATCTCTACAATAAATCAAAAAATCAGTTGGGCGTGGTAGCGCATGCCTGTAATTACGGCTACTTGGAAGGCTGAGGCGGAAGGATCGCCAGAGCCCAGCAGGCGAGGCTGCGGTGGCCGGGAGCGGCCACTGCACTCCAGTCTGGATGACAGAGTGAGACTCCAACTCAAAAAAAAAAAGAAAAATATTTACAGAGCATTAAAATAAAATTCCTCGCATTACTGACTTGTTTTTTTCTATTTTTGTTGTTGTTGCTTTTGTTTTAGCTTATGGACAGTTAGAAATAAAACTCACAAATTTTATCTTAAATATTTCAATAACTGGAAATAATTTATGCCAAAGAATCTACTCTTTCAGTGATGCATGCATGAGTTAAAATTTTAAATATTTGCTGCACATCTGCTTCTGAGCCAATCCAGGCTATCTTTCTAAAGCACAGGTTTTTAAAATTGTGCATGAATTTTTTTTTTTTTAATTTTTTGATTTATTGTTGCGATGAGGTCTTGCTGCCCAGGCGGGTCTCAAACCCGTGGGCTCAGGCAATCCACTCACCTCAGCCTCCCAAAGGCGTGGGATTACAGGCTGAGCCACTGAGCCCGGCTTCTAAATACATTATAAAGGGCCAGTGTGATGTGCACCTGGAATCTCAGTTACTTGGAAGGCTGAGGTGGGAGGATAGCTTGGGCCCAGGAATTCAAGCCCAACCTGGGCAACATAGTGAGACCCCCATCTCTAAAAAAAGAAAAAAATCATAGAGCCAAATGTAAAACATAAATTATAAAACTTTGGAAGAAAATATAGGAGAAAATGTATTATGCAAAGAATTTTTAGATATAATACCAAGAGCATGATTCTTTTAGAAAACTAATAAATTGGGCCTCAAATTTAAAACTTATATTCCTTTTTTTTTTTTTTTTTTGAGTTAGAATCTCACCCTGTCACTTAGGCTAGAGTGCAGTGGCACGCTCACGGCCACAGCAGTCTCGACCTGCTGGGTTCACGCTATCCTTCTGCCTCAGCTTTCCAAGTAACTAGAACTATAGGTGGGAACCATCACACCCACCTAATTTTTTTTTCATGATTAATTGTAGAGATGAGGTCTCGCCAAGTTGCCCAGGCTGGTCTCAAACCCTGGGCTCAGGCAATTCTCTCACCTTGGCCTCCCAAAGTGCTGGGATTATAGGCGTGAGCCACCATTTCCAGCCCAAAAGCTTATATTCTTTTAAAAAAAAAAAGCCATTAAGAGAATGAAAAGACCAGTCACAAACTAGGAGAAAATATTTGCAAATCACATACTTGTATCCAGAATATACAAATAACTCACAAAATTTTCAGCAGTAAGAGAACAATCAATGTCCCCTAAAAAATAAGCAAAAAAATTTGAAAAGATACTTCACCAAAGATGTATGAATGTCAAATATACAGAAAGATGTTAAACATCTTTAGTCAGTAGACTAATGCAAGATAAATGCAAATTAAATTCACAATGAGATACAACTAC
>NW_007146441.1:0-697 GCF_000164805.1 Carlito syrichta
TGTGCAGACGGCCTCTCTGCTCAGCCACAGGAAAATTTAAAGTGGCCTGATTGTTCAGGACACCTTGGGCTAGTGAATTGAGAAACTGTCTGCTGGGCTCTATGGCTCTTTTGCAGTTTCCTTGGCAATTAACCTGAAGGTCTCTACTGGCATAAAACCTATAGATGAGGATCGGTGAGCCTGGAAGACTTTGCCACCAGGAATCCTGGTATCCTCCCTGGAGGGTTCTTCTCCATGTCTTTATAGAGATTAGAGACAAGAGGACACAAAATTTCCTAATAAACAGGAGCCTTCTGTGTTAGGCTGTTTAGAGGAGAGGAGGGTCCAACCCCATGACATAAAGAATACTCAGGGGGCACATAAGCAATGCTTCCAAGGGTGCACTCAATACTGGGCTCATTCATAGGGAGCATGGACTGTATGGACTTAAGCCAAAAAAGAATTCAGGATCCAGTTCAAGTTGTAGAAAATAACAAATATTTGCCGGGTTCAGTGGCTCAGCCTGTCATCCCAGTGTTTTGGGAGACCGAGGTGAGTAAATTGCCTGAGCCTGTGGGTTCAAGACCTGCCTGGGCAACTTGGTGAGACCTCATCTCTACAAAAAATCAAAAATTAGCTGGGCATGGTAGCAGGTGCCTGTAGTTCTGGTTACTTAGAAGACTGAGGCAGAAGGATTGCCGGAGGCCAGCAGGTCGAG
>NW_007146442.1:0-744 GCF_000164805.1 Carlito syrichta
AGTATATTTTACTCAATTGTCAAAAGTTGTGAACAGTTCGTTTTCTCAATTTTGGAAAATCAACAATACTTCAAACAAAGTCATAAAAGTTATTTGTCTTCTATGAATTTGTTAATTATTCTAATTCATTAACTAGCCCATGTAATTAACTCCTGTTCTGTTCTATATTGGGCCAGCAATTCTCATAAACACATAAGCTATTTTATAAGACAGTTCTGGAAGTCCTGACACTATCTCTATAGCTACTACAAAACTGCATTTAAAAGTGCCCGTCAGGCCCTGGCAACAGTGGCTCAAGCCTGTAAACCCAGTACTTTGGGGGCAGAGGCAAGAGAACTGCCTTAGCCTAGGAGTTGGAGAACAGCCAGGGCAACATGGTAAGACCTTGTCTCTACAATAAATTAAAAATTTTCCAAGAGCAGTGGCTCACACCTGTAATCCCAGCACTTTGGGAGGCTGAGGCAAGAGGATTGCCTGAGCTCAGTGGTTCAAGACCAGCCTGGGCAACTTGGTGAGACCTTGTCTCAACAAGAAATAAAAAATTGAGCCAGGCATGGTAGCGCGTGCCTGCAATTCCAGCTATTTGGAAGGCTGAGGCAGAAGGATCACCTGAGCCACACAGGTCGAGGCTGCCGTGGCTGTGAGCGTGCCACTGCACTTCAGCTTGGGCAATAGAGTCAGACTCTGACTCAAAAAAAAAAAGAACCAAAAATAATGTACCCATTATTTTAAGTTTACTTTCTT
>NW_007146443.1:0-726 GCF_000164805.1 Carlito syrichta
GGAGGGAGAATTGAAAGTTATTTCTTAATGGGTACAAAGTTTCAGTTTGGCAAGATGACAAAATCTGGAGATTGGTTGTACAACAGTGAAACCACCTATAGAGAATCAATATCCGGTCATGTAGTAAAATCTGCAGCTATGGTTAGAAATTAATTAATATGGCTGGTTGCAGCAGCTCAGCCTGTAATCCCAGCACTTTGGGAGGCCAAGGCAACAGGACTGCCCGAACCCGGGGGTTTCAGACCAGCGTGGGCAACTTGGGGAGACCTCATCTCTACAGTAAATTACAAAAATTAGGCAAGAATGGTGGCGCGCATCTGGAGTTCCAGCCACTTGGATGGCTGAGGCAGAAGGATCGCCTGAACCCAGGAGGTGGAGGCTGCAGTGGCCATGAGTGAGCCACTGCACTCCTGCCTGGGAGACCAGAGTAAGATTCCAACTCAAAAAAATAAAAAAATAAATAACAACATACAATAAAATCCTCAACTGTGGCCACAGCAATTCTTTAGACCGACGGAAAGTTTTTAGGGGTGTGTATTTTTATCACCAACATCGATTATTGTCTGTGTATGGTGACAGAAAAACCAGACAGTCATCAGTTCTATTGCTAATGACTTTAAAATTCCATGTAGACAATACACCCTCTTACAAAGCCTGCACCTAGAGCAAACCGCTCTTTGTGCACCACTCTCGTGCTTGGACACACTCACATTGATGCCCTTGCAA
>NW_007146444.1:0-872 GCF_000164805.1 Carlito syrichta
TGTAGCATCCAGGGATGCTAGTCCTTATCAGAGACATGATTTGCAAATATTTCCTCCCATTCTCTGGGTTGTCTGTTTACTCTCATATCTGTTTTACTGTGAAGAAGCTTTTTCATTTAATTAAGTCCCTTCTATTTTCAGATTTGTTGCATTTCTCTGTGAGGTGTTCATCATACATTCTTTGCCTAGGCCAATGTCCAGAAGAATATTTCCTAGGTTTCATTCGAGGACTTTTACAGTTTCAGGTCTTATGTTTAATTCTTTAATCCATGTGGAGTTAATTGCTGTATATGGTGAGTGATAGGGGTCCAGTTCCACTCTTCTGCATACAGCTAGCCAATTTAACCAGCATCATTTCTTGAATACACTTCCCTTTCTCCCATGCTTATTTTTTGCTAACTTTGTCAGCCATCAGTTGGTTGCAGGTATGTGGTTTCATGTCTAGGTTCTCTATTCTGTTCCGTTGACCTGTCTACATGTGTACTGGTTGTATGATTTGATGTCAGGCAATAAGATGTCTCTGCATTTGTTGTTTCCAATACTCTAACCTACAACTGCAGAATAAATCTTCTCATCCCCACATGGAACATTCTCCACAACTGACCATATGCCTGGCCATAAAGCAAGCTTCATTACATTTTTAAAAATCCAAATCATACCAAGCATCTTCTTGTTCCACAGTGGAATAAAATGAGAAATCAATACCACAGGAAACTCTCAAAAATACACAAGTAAAGGGAAACTAAACAATGTGCTCTTGAATGACCTTTGAGTAAACAACAAAATTATGGCAGAAATCATTAAAATTTTTGAAACGAATGAAAACAGAGATACAACATACCAAAAGCTCTGGAATATAGCAAAATCAGTGT
>NW_007146445.1:0-734 GCF_000164805.1 Carlito syrichta
ATCCCAAAGTAGACAGAGCAGCCTTGGCCCGGCTGCAGCTGCCCGAGAAGGCTGGCCTCTGACACCAAAGGAGGCTCCCTACCCCCTCAGCTGTTGGGGACTGGGCTTGAACTCTGGTGTCCCACTCAGCCAGCTGGCTGTGCTCTAGCAGCAGGAGGGAGGCTATCCTGCTGAGTACCTGGGAGGACTCTTGGGACACAAGGACTTCCTAGCAGACCCACACCATGCCCACAACTAATTTCAGAGCCCTTGTCCCTCTGCCTCCGGCTCCTCCCAGCACCAAGGGAGAGGACAGGCAGTTCATGCCTGTATTCCCAGCCAAGTTTTAATTCTGGAGAAAGCCAACATCAGTCTCTAGAACCCACCTAGACAAACAGAAACAAACCAAAAAACGCCTTTTGTCAAAAGGAGAAAAAGGTTATTGCAAACAAAAAAATGAAGAAAAAAAAAAAAAACTGGGGAGTGGCCCAGTCATGGTCAGTTGCTCTGACCTCATAAAGCGCCATGGCGATGGAATCTTGCAAACCTATATAAGCCCCTGGCTGGCCTGAGGTTTTTGGTCCTTACTGCCCAGGGAAGCCTCTTTTGCGAACTCTGGAGTAAGACCGTGCTGCATCTGTTGTCTCCTGATTGTTTTCCTACTGTTTTTTTCTTTTTCTCATTTTCCTAATTCTTATCTTATTTTCTCTGTCATCTGTTCTTTTCTCTACTTCCTTTTGACTTCTCTTGCATCT
>NW_007146446.1:0-896 GCF_000164805.1 Carlito syrichta
TTTTTCACACTTTTTCTGTTTAAATTTAGTTAGCATTGTTACCATAGTTCACACTTTTTTTGTTACCATAGTTCAGACTTTTTTCCTAGCAGTCTTTCTTAGTCATCTTAGTAGATTTTGTGTGTTTTTGCAGTAGTGTTAGCAACTTAGTATTATTAGCATTGTTCATATTCTTAGCTTTTCTTAGTGTGTTTTTGGAGTAGTGTTAGCAACTTAGTGTTATTGGTGTTCATTTTCTTAGCTTTTCTAGTAGAGTTGCTGGAGTGAGTACACTTGTAGTTAGCAATAGTGTTGGCAGGCCATGCGGCGGTGTCGCATGTGTCTGGGAGGGCGGCGGGACGTGGTCAGTAGAAAGACCCTACGGCGTTACCAAGTCCTCACGACCCTTGGCAGCGGGTCCTTTGCCGAGGTCAAACTGGCACGGCAGGTAAAAACTGGGACCCTGGTAGGGCTGAAAATTATCTCCAAGGAGAAGCCGGCCAGTTACTGGCAGCTGTGCTACATGGAGGCTGGTATCATGACACAGCTAAGACACCCCAACATCGTACAACTGGTCGAAGTCATCGACAGTGACATCAGCATGGTCATCGTTATGGAGTTCGCCGGCGGAGGCGACCTGGACCATCACATCTGCCAGAAGGGCCGCCTCGGGGAGGAGGAGGCCCGAGAAATGTTCCGGCAGATGTGCTCGGCCGTCCACTACTGCCACCAGCGAAACATTGCACACAGAGACCTCAAGCCGGCGAACATACTGCTGAGTGGGAAGGGGCAAGTCAAAGTGGCCGACTTCGGGCCTCAGCACGTACTTCCAAGAGGGAGAGATGCTCACGCCATGTGTGGGTCACTGTGCTACGCTGCCCCCGAGATACACCACGGGACATGCCTACGATGGCCCA
>NW_007146447.1:0-901 GCF_000164805.1 Carlito syrichta
TCCATTCCTTTGCATTCCAATTCATTCCATTCCATTCCAAAACTCTCCATTCTATTCCATTCCGTTACTCTCCATTCCTTTCCATTCCATTGCCTTCCATTCCATTCCATTCCCTTAGACTCCATTCCATTCCATTCCATTCCATTCCATTCCATACCATTCCGTTACTCTCCATTCCATTCAATTCCATTCTATTCCATTTCATTGTATTCCAATCCGTTACTCTCCATTCCATTCCCTTCCATTTCATTCCATTCCATTCCATTCCATTCCTTTACTCTCCATTCCATTCCATTTCATTACTCTCCAATCCATTCCAATTCATTCCATTCCATTCCATACCTTTCCATTCCATTCTGTTATCTTCCATTCCATTCCATTCCACTACACTACATTCAATTCCAATCCATTCCATTCCATTACTCTCCGTTTCATTCCATTCCATTCCATTCCACGTAATTCCATTAAGTTACTCTTCTTTCCATTCCAATCCTTTCCCCTCCGTTACTCACGATTCCATTCCATTCCATTTCTTTACTATGCAGTCCACGCCAATCCAATCCATTCCATTCTATTCCATTCCACACCGTTACTCTCCATTCCATTCCATTCCATTCTATTCCATTCCATTTCATTCCATTCCATTTTGTTACTCTCCATTCCATTCCGTTTCTCTCCATTCCATTCCATTCCAATACTCTCCATTCCATTCCATTGCATTCCATTCCATTCCATTACTCTCCATTCCATTCCATTCCAAAATGATACCTGCACCAGTGTGCTTTTTGCAGCTCTAAACACAATTGCAACAAAACATGGTACAAACCAAGTCACTCATCAAGCTGGAATGGATAAAATAAATATGGTATATCTACAGTGGAATAATATGCAGCCATAAAAA
>NW_007146448.1:0-2361 GCF_000164805.1 Carlito syrichta
AGATGTCTGCTGACAGAACCACAGTTGCACTGCCCAGTCAGAACTGCAAGATGAATGCCCTAACAGGTGGGAGAGAGGGTCTGTGCCTGGCCGGAGCCATCACAGCCCAAGAGTGAGCACAGCTACCGTCCAGAAGACACGAAGGCACTGCAAAGAGCCCCTGCCGAGCAACTGTGCTCCTGCACTGCTACTGGACTTTGCATCCTCTGTCCTCCAGTGGGCGATGCTTCAGGTTAGACTCCAGGCCTCCATGGCCTCACTGTGCACACCTGTGGTGACCCCAGCCACTCCCACAGTCCCCGGGGACCACCTGTACAATGGTGGCCCCCACATCTGAAGCTCAGCTAAGGCCTATCTTCCTGCCTTCACTTGCTGTGTGCCACCTGTCACACATCCTCAGCAGGTCATGTCCAGAACTCTGAATGTAGGCCCTTCTGGTCTTCTCAATGAGACGCACCAGCTCCACCGTACAGTCCATGCCAAGCTGGAGCCCAGGCTGTGGCGTGACTCTTCCCTGCTTGTTACAACCATGCCCTTGTGGGACTGCTGACCTAAAGGGTTTTTTTTGCAGCTCTCTGTGTCCTTAAAATCACTCTCAAAGCTCCCTTTTCCACTTATTTCTTCAACCCATTTCTCTCTAGTACTTCCTTGGGTTTCAAACGAATTCTGGGAAAAAATATTAACCTTTCTCTCACACTCTATACATAAGTCTATCAACTGTGAGGACAGAGGTTCTCTCTTTTCTAATGGTTTTGTCCTCAGCATCAAGTCAACTGTATGACACAATCAATAAACATGCTGTTCAAAGTAACAAAGCACGTATCTAAAACAAAAACGACTCATCCAGCATCACTCACTGCTCCTCATGACCTTCAGGAAAGTCCAGGTTCCTCAATACAACCCCAAAAAAAGTCATTTTGTCACCACCCACTCACACTGCCTTGTCACTCAAAATCCTTCACGTCCCCATGTGGAATGTGTGGGCTATGAGATGGATGAGGGCAGAGTCTTCACTTTGTCACCCTATCCTGTCACCTATTGTCCTTAATGCCCCTATGGCATGTGTGGGCTCTGAGCAGGGATGGGAGAGGAGTTACCTGTCCTTGCTTTGTCACAATTCACTTGTCCTGCCTTGTCACACATCATCCCCCAAGGCCCCATGATGAGAGAGAAATCACCTCACACAGCAAAAGATGTGACCAGACTCTTCTCAAAATAAGACATACAAGTGGCCAACAGACATTAAAAAATGCTAAACACCAGGCTCGGTGGCACAGCCTGTAATCCCGGGCCTTGGAGGCTGAGGTGACTGAATTGCCTGAGCCTGCGGGTTCGAGACCCGCCTGGGTAACTTGGCGAGACCTCATCTCTACAATAAATCAAAAAATTAGCCAGGCGTGGTAGCGCACGCCTGTAGTTTCAGCTACTTGGAAGGCTGAGGCGGAAGGATCGCTGGAGCCCAGCAGGTCAAGGCTGCGGTGGCCGGGAGCGGCCACTGCACTCCAGCCTGGGCGACAGAATGAGACTCCAACTCAAAATAAAATGCTAAACATCATGAATCTTCAGAGAAATGCAAATCAAAACCACAATGAGATACCATCTCGTACCAGTCAGAATAGCTAATATTAGTAAGTCAAAAAACAACATATGCTGGTAAGGGTGTGGAGGAAAGGAAATGCTAATTTGCTGTTGGTGGGAATATAAGCAAGTTCAGCTCCTGTGGAAAGTGGTTTGGAGATTTCCCAAGGAACTAAAAGCAGAACTGCTATTTGATCCAGCAATCCCCCTACTGGGTATCTACCCAAAAGAACATAAACTGTTTTACCAAAAAGACACTTAAATTCATATGTTCACTATGGCAGTATTCATAACAGCAAAATCATGGAGCCAACTTAGGTGCCCATCAATGGTGGACTAGATAAAGAAAATGTGGTACATATAAATCATGGAACACTACACAGCCATAAAAATAACAAAATCATATCCTTTGCAGCAGCATGGATGCAGCTGGAGGTCATTATGCTGAGCGAGTCAATGCAGAAACAGAAAACTCAATACCACATGTTCTCACTTATAAGCAGGAGATGAATACTGGGTACATATGGGCATAAGGATCGGAACAACAGACAGTGGGGACTCCTTGGAGGGAGGAGTGGGGCTGAAGAACTATCCAAGGGATACCATGTTCACTATACAAGTGACGAATTCCATAGAAGCCCAAACCTCCTCATCATGCAGCATACCCGTGAAAAAACCTCCACACATACCCCTGCATTAAAAAATAAAAACAAAAAACAAACCACAAATGACCCCAACTAAACAAACCCACAAATAAGGGGTCAAGTGCAACTGTGCAGGGTG
>NW_007146449.1:0-707 GCF_000164805.1 Carlito syrichta
TTTTCTTCATTTCTGTAATTTTTCTCCCTTTACCCCTTTCCCTCCCCCTCTTCATTCTGTTTTTGAGGGAAGGTGGGGTTGCTTTTATTTCTCTTCTGCAATGACCTGTTCTTCCTTATGAGGGTCTTCTGGTTTTGTTCACTTTTCCCTCTGTTTTACAGTCTGTCTATTCAGCAGTTTGCAGTCTTGGTCCGTTCAGAGAATCTCACAAGTTCACCTATGCCGTCGCCATCTTGCCCCGTCTGCTAGGCGCATCAGGCGCGTCCAAGCCCTGGGAGCACTGACACCCGCGCACACCTGGCTTGGTCACGAGTAACCGGGCGGCGCCGTGCCCAGCCCCTCAATCCTTTTCTTATAGTAATAAAGTAGTTGCTCAAGGTCCACTTATGAGTGGGAACATGTGATACTCAGCTCTTTGTTTCTGTGTTCACTTATAAAAAAGATACCTGCACAAGTATGTTTATCGCAACATTGTTCACAATAGCAGGAATATGGAACCAACCGTGCTGCCCATCAAAAGAGGACTTGATAAAAAAAAGTGTGGTACATATACACAATGGAATACTACACAGCCATAAAGAAGATCAAAATCATGAAATTTCACAGCAACCTGGATGGAATCATCAAGAATTCTAAGCAGGGTGATACTTAGGGGAGAAAGCTTCTTCTTTCCAGTTTCTTGATTATAATGCAAATTATATTTAAAA
>NW_007146450.1:0-849 GCF_000164805.1 Carlito syrichta
TTGGATTTACTTTTTATGGCCAAGAAGTGGTCTCACCCCATGTCCTGGGATGGTTTCAAACCAGTAGCCTCAGGCCATCCACTCTCCTCCTCCTCTGAAGGTCCTATATGCCAGGCCAAGTCCTTGAGTCCAGCCTGTAGTTGTGATGGTGCCACTGGTTGGTATTATTATTCTGAGTCTGAGCTCCACTCTGTTGCTCAGACTGGAACACAGGGGCCCACTCTCGGCCATCACAGTATCCATTGGCTGGGCTCTGGTGATCCTCCTGTTGTGGCCTCACGAGTGGCTGGAATGACAGGCGTGCACCACCACACTCGGCCCATTTTTTTTGCTTCTTGTAGAGACGAGGTCTGGCCAAGGGGCCTGGGTTGTTCTCGAACCTGGGGGCTCAGGTCATCATCTCATCTTGGCCTCCCAGTATGCTAGGATCAGAGACTTGAGCCCCAGGGACTGTCCTCTGCTCCCCTATTGAGGCCCCACCACGAGGTCCACTCCCTTCTGATACACGGGACCCCAGAGAGTGCAGCCAGAGTCACCCACTAGGCCCTCCCCAGGGGGAGCTCCAGACGCAGGGGAATGTCTCTGCCTTGGCACCCACTCTTCTGCCCACCTCATTCCCCAGGGTCGATTGGCAGGCTCCTCCCAGGGGTTGCATCAGAGAAAGGGAGTGTGTGACTGTCAAACATTCATGGGGGGCAGGGACAGCCGGGTGACTCACGCCAGTCTCCTTGGCACTCAGGGAGGATGAGAGGGGAATATGACCAGAGCCTAGAGCTCGAGACCAGGGTGGACAACATAGCAAGCACCACCTCAACACCAAGCAAAACACAAAACCTTGGGTGAGGGCAG
>NW_007146451.1:0-741 GCF_000164805.1 Carlito syrichta
CTGTTTAATTTATCTTGTTGGGTCTTTGCTAAGACTTTGTCATGCCTGTGTTCATCAGTGATATTTGTCTGTGGTTTTCTTTGTTTGTTTTTTCTTTGTGTGTATTTGTATTCTTTTGCTATCAGACTAATTTTGGCCTCATATACTGGGTTGGGAATTATTCCCTCCTCTTCCATTTTTGTGAAGAGTTTGAATTAAACTAATATTTGTTTTTTAACTGCTTGGAAAAATTCAGCTGTGAATTTTTCCCTCTCTCTTTTTTTTTTTTTTTTTTTGGCCTCCCAATCTGTTGCAGACTGAAGTGCAGTGTGCTGACCATTCTTCTGCTTCAGATCCTTCTGTTTTATTTTACACAAAACTATTTGATGAGTCAATGATTGAGTGAATGATGAGTCTTCACTTTTCAAGGGAAATTTAGTGTGGGCTGATTACCTAAAGAGGTTACAGTCATGAAAATGACTTAGGTAATCGCATGTCCACAGAAAGTCATGAGGGAAGACTTGGGAACCAGAATGATGTCTCATATTTCTGCAAAGTCTTGTGACAAAGGCCAGTCTGCCCCAAAGAGTAGGTAATCCTGGTCCTTTTCTCCAAGACCATGACTGATGAGTGAAGAGGAGACAAGTCACTTTTTATTTTTTGGGGAGGGGAGGGTGATTGCAAGCCTTGGCAATACACTCTATCAAGAGGTAATCGGTCTCTTTGTCTTTTTGACTTCATCTATTTTTGGAAATTCTCAGG
>NW_007146452.1:0-809 GCF_000164805.1 Carlito syrichta
CACTCAGGGAAGGGAAAGGAAAAGGTACTTTTTGACCTGTTGTTCGCGGGAAGTTTCAAAGGTGTCCACTGGTCACATCCATCCTGTGCTTTTGGCCACGTGCCCCAGAAGTCCTGCCTCCACCCTTCACACTCGTGCCCTGTGGCAAATAAGTGAGTGAGCTCATGGAACAGACTGCCCCGTGCTAGGGTGTATGTCAGGCACAGAGCAATCAAGGTGGTCCAGCAATGCCATGACCAGCCAGGTTCCACTTGCCCTGTTTGCCACCTTCGGGTGGGGGGAGGGCCCCTTCCTCTTCTGATCACTCCATCATCCCCCGCCCACGCATACCTTTACCTGGGGAGCTGTGGACCCCTGTCGTGACGCCTATGGGAGGCCTCTTTTTTGGCTCCGGAGTCTTCATCAGCCAAGATGGGACAGGGCAGTACGATTGTGGCTCCCAGGACCTCACCCTCCGGGACTCAGGTAATCCTCCTGCATCAGACCCTGAGCAGCTGGGACTCAAGAGGCCACCACATCTGACTTGATTTTGGGTACCTCTTGCTGAGATGAGGTCTGGTTATGTCAACTGGGATGATTTCTGACCCCTGGGCTCAGGCAGCATCATGAATTGGCCTCCCAGGTTGCAGGGCTGATGGCTGTGAGCCATGGTGCCCAGCCAGGACTTGCACTTCTGTGGGCATGATCAATATTACAGGACGCCCTGGGATGGAGCCACCACATCCTGTATATCTGGGATGATGGGCGCCACCATGCACAACTCCAGTGTTTGCATTTGGGGAGTGATGAGGTCTCGCTACATGACCCAG
>NW_007146453.1:0-941 GCF_000164805.1 Carlito syrichta
ACGATTGTGGCTCCCAGGACCTCACCCTCCGGGACTCAGGTAATCCTCCTGCATCAGACCCTGAGCAGCTGGGACTCAAGAGGCCACCACATCTGACTTGATTTTGGGTACCTCTTGCTGAGATGAGGTCTGGTTATGTCAACTGGGCTGATTTCTGACCCCTGGGCTCAGGCAGCATCATGAATTGGCCTCCCAGGGTGCAGGGCTGATGGCTGTGAGCCACGGTGCCCAGCCAGGACTTGCACTTCTGTGGGCATGATCAATATTACAGGACGCCCTGGGATGGAGCCACCACATCCTGTATATCTGGGATGATGGGCGCCACCATACACAACTCCAGTGTTTGCATTTGGGGAGTGATGAGGTCTCGCTACATGGCCCAGGCTGGTCCGAATTCCTGGGATCCAGTGGTCCTCCACCTTGGCCTCCCAAAGTCACAGGCCGATTGTCTTCCAATAAACCATCTTTTGGGAACTCTAGGACCAAACTGGGGCCTCCTTCCCAAATGATCTCTCTGTGTTCACAGTCATACCTACTCCATACACAAATGGATACTCTTCTTTTTTTTCCTTTTTTTCCTTTTCTTCTATTCGTTGGAGTCTCACTCCATCACCCAGGCTGAATAGTGGTGGCTTGCTACCAGCCACGACAGCTTCTGCAGCCGGGCTCCAGTGAGCCATTCCCCAGCCTTCCCAGGATTAAGAAAGACAGGCAGGCACCACCATGCCTGGCTCATTTGGGATGGAAGGTTGAGATGAGGTCTCGCTGAGGTGCCTGAGTGGGACTCCACCTGTGGACTCAAGCCGCCCACTGGCCGCGGCTTTCCAATGCACTGGGATGTTGAGGCTGAGTTCCCGAGCCAACCCTCAGTCCTTCATTGAAAACGAACAAGAAGTCCTGTTGTAGCGGCCCACACCTGTAATCTCAGTGCTCTGTGAGCC
>NW_007146454.1:0-746 GCF_000164805.1 Carlito syrichta
GTGGAGACCGCTGTGGCCTTGAGTGTGCCCCTGCTCCCCAGGCTGGGCGATTGAGCGGGATTCCGACTCCAAATAATAATAATCGCCACCACTGCCACGACCACCACCACTACCACGACCACCACCCCTGCCACCCAGCACGAGGAGTCACCCTCAGGGATGGCAGAGGAAAAGGCACTTTCCGGCATGTTGTTTGCAGGATGTTTCAAAGGTGGCCACCGGGCACATCCATCCTGCACCTTCGGCCACGCACCCCAGAAGGTCTGCTTCAACCCTCCATGCCCATGTCCCACAGCAAAGATGTATGTGAGCTCACAGAACAGACTGCTCAAGCTAGGGTCACCAGTGGGAACAGAGTGATAAAGGCGGTCTGGCAACGCCACAGCCAGCCCAGGTTCCATTTGCCCTGCCTGTCACCTTTCCTCTCCTGACAGTTCCATTTTTCCCTGCCAACGTGTACGTTTCCCTGGGTTGCTGCGAACGCCTGTCGTGATGCACTTGGGAGGTGTCTTTTCATCGCTGGAGTCTCCTTTACATGGGCTGTGGCACAGCAGCACATTATGGTTCCTAGGTTCTTGACCTTCGGGACTCAGGTGTTCCTCAAGCCTCAGGGCCCTAGCAGCCGGTACTCCAGGGGCCACCACACCTGACATGATTTTGAAGAGCTATCACCTAGACAAGGTCTGGCCACATTGCCTGGGTTGGTTTCCGACCTCTGGGCTCAGTCAGTCTCCCGCCTCGGGCTC
>NW_007146455.1:0-722 GCF_000164805.1 Carlito syrichta
GTCTTCTTGAACACTGGGCTGGTGGCAATCCTCATGCTGAGGCCTACTCTTACCAAGGTTTTTCTGGGTTTTGCTTGAGGTCGAGGTGGGGTCTTTCTATGGTGTCCAAATTTGTCTTGAGCTCCCAAGCTTTTGACCATCTTTCCATCTCAGCCTCCCCCAATTACTGAGGAGATAGGTGTTAGTCTTCCAGTGGTACCTGCCCCCCAGAAGGTTTGAGAGTCATGGCCTCCTTTTCCTGGAGGCAGCCCCTGGGAGGAGCGAGCAGGTCCACCATGGGGGTGATGGGGGTGGAGTGTTAGGTGCTCCGGCAGAGACACACACCTGAGACACATCTCCCCATGAATAGTGCTTGGGGGGTGATACCGGCTACCCTCTCTGAAGTCCTACGTCATTGGATGTAGTGGGTTTATTGGTAGGGCCCCAAAGGGGTGTGGAGGCCAGCCAGGGACTCATGCCTGTCATCTTGATGTTCTGGGAGGCATAGGCTAGAGGATGGCCTGAGCCCCCTGGTTTGAATCCAGCCAGGGCACCTTGGAGAGACTTTGTCTCTACAAGAAGCCATAAAAATGAGCTGAGCATTCTGGACACTCGGAAAGCCATGGCAAGAGGATCACTGGAGGCCAGCTGGTGGAGGATGCAGTGGCCAAGAGTTGGCCCCTGCACTACGTCCTGACCAACAGAGTAGGACTCGGACTCAGAATATTAGTACCAACCACCAC
>NW_007146456.1:0-634 GCF_000164805.1 Carlito syrichta
CCCAGCCTTCAGAGGTTCAGACGAGTGGACGGGCAGAGTCTGCCTGTTCAACACTAGCCTGGGACATGGTGAAAGACCTCATGTCGGCCATCAAAAACAAAACCAAAGATTAGTCAGGTGTGCTTGCACAGGCCAGTGGTTTCAGTCACTTGGGGGACCGATTGGGAGGATTGCCTGAGCCCAGCAGGTGGAGTCTGTGGTTGCCGTGAGCGAGCCCATGTGCTCTGCCTTGGCGACAGAGTGGGATTCTGACTCCAAATTATAATAATCACCACCACCACCACCACCACCCCTGCCAACCAGCACGAGGACTCACCCTCAGGGATGGGAGATGAAAATGCACTTTCCATCTTGTCATTTGTGGGAGGCTTTAAAGGTGCCCACCAGGCATGTCTCTCCTGCACATTTGTCCATGCACCCCAAGAAAGCCTGCATCCATCCTCCACACTTGTGCCCCACAGCAAAGATGTGTGTGAGCTCAAGAAACAGACGGCCCCAACCTAGAAGAGCCATCTGGCATAGAGCGATCAAGGCGGTCCAGCAAAGCCATGGCCATTCCAGGTTCCAGTCACCCTGCCTTCCACCTTTGGAGTAAGGAGGGTCTTTTCCTCTCCTGATCACTCCGTCATCCCAC
>NW_007146457.1:0-836 GCF_000164805.1 Carlito syrichta
TATTTTGTCACTGGATTCTCCTTCGGCGAGGCTGGGGCACGGCGGCACAATTGTGGCTCCTGTGGTCTTGACCTGCAGGGCTCAGGCAGTCCTCCCACCTCAGCCCCCGAGCAACTGAGACCACGCCTGTCTCGATTTTGGGGAACTCTCACTGAAATAAGGTCTGGCCATGTCACCGGGGCTGGTCTCTGAACCCTGGGCTCAGGCAGCCTCCCGCCTCAGCCTACCAGGGCACGGGGATGATGGCCGTGAGCCACGATGCCCAGCCTGGATCACAAGTCCTGTTGGCAGGTTCTATGCAAAGGCATGCCTCAGGTTGGAGGCCACTGCATCCCGTGTACCTGGTACCACGGGTGACGCCACGCGCTACTTGAGTGTTTGCATTCTAGCAAGTGATGAAGTCTCACTACATGGCCCAGGCTGGTCTCGAACTCCCTGGCTCCAGGGTTCCCCCATCTCGGCCTTGCAAAACCACAGCCTGATTTTGTGCCAATCCACCATCTTTCAGAAACTCTAGGCCCAAGACTCGGGCCTCCTTCCCAAATGATGTTTGTCTGTTCATAATGATCCAACTCCATACACAAATGGATGCTCTTCTTTTATTTCCTGTATTCCTTTTTTCTTTGAATCGGAGTCTCACTCTGTCACTCAGTCTGGAGGGTGGTGACTCCCTCCTGGCCACTGCAGCCTTGGCCTTCTGGGCTCCAGTGAGCCTTTCCCTGAACATCCGAGGATCCTGAAAGACAGGCGCCGGCCACCACGTCTGTCTCATTTGTGATGGAGGGTAGAAACAAGGTCTCACTGACGTGTCTGGGCCAGGTCTCAGTCCATGGGCT
>NW_007146458.1:0-855 GCF_000164805.1 Carlito syrichta
GGATCACAAGTCCTGTTGGCAGGTTTAATGCAAAGGCATGCCTCAGGTTGGAGGCCACTGCATCCCCGTGTACCTGGTACCACGGGTGATGTCACACGCTACTGAGTGTTTGCATTCTAGCAAGTGATGAAGTCTCACTACATGGCCCAGGTTGGTCTCGAACTCCCTGGCTCCAGGGTTCCCCCATCTCGGCCTTGCAAAACCACAGCCGGATTTTGTGCCAATCCACCATCTTTCAGAAACTCTAGGCCCAAGACTCGGGCCTCCTTCCCAAATGATGTTTGTCTGTTCATGATGATCCAACTCCATACACAAATGGATGCTCTTCTTTTATTTCCTGTATTCCTTTTTTCTTTGAATCGGAGTCTCACTCTGTCACCCAGTCTGGAGGGTGGTGACTCCCTCCTGGCCACTGCAGCCTTGGCCTTCTGGGCTCCAGTGAGCCTTTCCCTGAACATTCGAGGATCCTGAAAGACAGGCGCCGGCCACCACATCTGTCTCATTTGTGATAGAGGGTAGAGACAAGGTCTCACTGACGTGTCTGGGCAGGTCTCAGCCCACGGGCTTGTTTCAGCCAATGGCTTTGGCCTCCCAAAGCAAAGGGATGATGATGCTGAGCCCCCAAGCCCGGCCTCGATTCTTCGTCACAAATAAAACTGAAGCCCTGGTTTGGCTGCTCACACCTGGAATTCCCATGCTCTAGGAGGCCGAGGCGGGAGTATGTCAGGATCCCAGGAGCCTAAGATCAGCCTGGGCCATGCAGGGGAACCCCATCTCCACCCCCATCAAAACAGGTGGTCTTGGGTCAAGGTACATGTTGTCCTGGCCACTCTGGAGGCTGAGGTGGGAGGCTCG
>NW_007146459.1:0-634 GCF_000164805.1 Carlito syrichta
GATTTCCATTTTGTCGACATCCTGGTCTTTCTGTCTGGTCTTGAACTCTGGGCTGGAGCGATCCTCCCACTGATTCTTGTCCTCACACAAGGTTTTCTGGATTTTGCTTGGTGTCTAGGTGAGGACTTGCTATGGTGTCCAGCCTGGTCTCGAGCTTATGGGTTCTGGCCATCTTCCTGTCTCAGCCTCCCTGAGTGCCAAGGAGACATGCAAGAATCACTGGCCATCTCAGTCCCCCTGAAGGTTTGAGAGTCATGCCCCCCCTTTCCGTGAGGCAACCCCTGGGAGGAGGTAGGGGGTCCATTCTTGAGAATGAGGCAGGAGGTGGGGTGGGCACCCCGGTGGAGACCTACCCCTGTGCCAGGTGCTCCCCTGTACAGGAATCAGCGGGAAAATCTGGCCAACCTATCTGGGGTCCTGGTTCATCAGAAAGGAGTGGGCCTCATGTTGGGACCCCCAGAGGGTTGTGGAGGCTGAGTATGGGGGCTCACACCTGTCATCCTGGTGAACTGCGAGGCTGAGGTGAGAGGATGGCCTGAGCCCCCGGGTTCAAGACCAGCCTGGGAACCTTGGTGAGACCCCTTCTCTACAAGAATGCAAAAATATTAGCCGAGTGTTATGGTGCTCGATTGTA
>NW_007146460.1:0-4456 GCF_000164805.1 Carlito syrichta
TTCTTTTGGAGGGCAGGCCCTTGGTACTACAGGCTTCCCACACTAGGCAAGTGTTCTAGGAACCTATCAACATCAGTGTACCAGCTTGCATACAAGTCAGGTTTTAATAAAGAACCAGATTGCTTGTCCATGGGCTCCTTATACTCAGATGTTGCCTGGGGGTCACACCCTGCTGATAATAGAGCAGAAGAAATAATACTTGCATATATTTAATTAGCACGTTAGATCCACCAGAGCTTTCTGATGGTCATTTTCACATAAGGTCTCTGCTACTCACCTCTGAAGGACTGTTATTCCTAGAAGGAGAAGGAGGTAGAGGATTTGGGCTGCTTGCTCCAGGTTCCAGGCAGAATTAGGATGAAAATTCCACTTCCTGGTGTCATTCTCAAATATACCCTGCATGAAAGAAAGAAAAAACTTGAACCCACAAGAAATTGAAAGATGGGATCAATAAAAAGTTCTTTGTTTTTGTTTTTCTTTTTGAGTTGGAGTCTCACTCTGTCGCCCAGACTGGAGTGCAGAGGACACTCTCGGCCATCGCAGCCTCGACCTGCTGGGCTCCGGCAATCCTTCCGCCTCAGCCTTCCAAGTAGCTGGAACCACAGGCGCACGCGACCATGCCTGGCTGATTTTTGATTTATTGTAGAGATGAGGTCTCGCCAAGATGCCCAGGTGGGTCTGGAACCCGCGGGCTCAGGCAATCCACTCACCTCAGCCTCCCAAGGCGCGGGATTACAGGCTGAGCCACCGAGCCCAGCTAAAAGTTCTTATACATGATCTCGCTTGACAACTTGCTTGCCCTTTGACTCTTCAAGAAATCGAGACGTTAGGGTGAGATGCTAGGAGTGGGATGAAGGGGATATATTCAGAGGGATATTTTGGGGGGGTCAAGAGGAGCAGGAAGCAGGGATATCTGGAGAGATGAGGGAGAGCTGTGACCAGAGGCAAGGTCCATCTCACCAACACCATGACTTTTATTTTAAACTTGCAAGGGTGAAGATGGACTCCCAGAACAAGATTCATTTCTATAATTCTGGGACAAACTCTAGAAATGTAAGAGTTGGAAGTGGCTGTTGATGGACTGTAATCCAATCCACCTAGCATTCCTCATGAGGAAGGAGTGTTCAAGGAGGTAAAGTCCATCTGCAAAGTCATTTTCAACCACTAAAGTGTGTTAAACACCTCGACACCCCAAGAACAACGGGAGAGCTTGAGGCCATTACACAACAGAGACAAATTTGGAGTTCAGTCTCCTTGATCACATTCTACTCCACTGCGCTTCTGCCAAAATTAAGGAATGGTTTCTTTCTGAAGTTCAGGTGAAGTGGACAATTTATTGATGCCATAGAGAGAAAGGCAAGGAAATGAGAAGAGTAGATGGCAAATTCCTGTGAGACAGAAAGAACAGGGAGCAGGCGAGTGTATAAACAAAGTGGCAGGTATTCCTTGTCACTGTGGCCGAGCGGCCTGCCAAGGAGAGGGAGGACTAGGTATTTGGAAAGGCAGCACGGCTGAGATGGAGGCATGAACGAAGCCAGATAGACCACCAAGGGAAGTTGCAGAGACTCCAGCCCAGTATCAGACAGGGCGTGCAGGAGGCTTTCAGAGGAAGCAACACCTGCCAGCATGAGCACTTGGGACCTACACCTGCACCAAAACTCCTGATCCCCTTTCCAGTTCTACCCTCAGTGAAGTGTTGATTCACTCATTAAATATTTGCTGAGCATGTACTGTGTGCCAGTCCTGTAGATTTATCAGCATAATATCCAGGTCAGCCAAATCTTACCCTTGTAGAGCTTACGGTCAAGTGGAGGATGCAGTTATTAATCATATAGCTATGGCCGGGTGCAGTAGCTCAGCCTATAATCCCTGCACTTTGGGAGACTGAGGTTGGAGGACTGACTCTCACCTCTGGGGTTTGTGACCAGCCTGGGCAACTTGGTGAGACCTCGTCTCGACAGTAAATCATAAAATAAGCCAGGTGTGGTGGTGCACGCCTGTAGTTCCAGCAACCTGGAAGGTTGAGGTGGAAGGATCACCTAAGCCAGCAGGTGGAGGCTGTATTGGCCATTAGGGTGCCACTGTGCTCAAGCCTGGGTGATGGAGTGACATTCCAACTAAAATATATACATATATACCTATTCAGAGACAAGGGTAGAAAGCACCAAAAAGGAAGCATAAAATCAAGATGGTCTGACTGAGCCAGGGCACATGGGCAACGGCAATCAGGGAGGCTTCCCTGGCGCAGTGGCATTTAAGAGGGATTTAATGAACATGTGAATCTTAGCCAGTGACACGAACCACATGTCCCTGCAGAAGGAAAAGCCCTGCGTATGAGGGACTCCACTCACTGACCACTGGACAGTGGGTCAGGGTGACTGGAACACAGGAAGGGAAGGAAAAGGGGGCTGGCAATGACCTTTTGTATTAGAGGTGTCACACTGACTTCAGAGCAATGAGAACCCATCAGAGACATGGTTGGAAGTCAGCTTTTCAAAAACCACTGCAACATGAGGGCAAATAATGCTTTGGAGTGTGTCTGAGGGAATAAGGGGAGACCAGGGTAGTTTCTACTTAGATCACCTCAGTGAAAGGTGGCGTGGGGGCTGGGCCTAGTGGGCATCTGGGAGGCAGAAGTGAGCAGGTGCAGGGAAACCTCATGAATTAGGATCAAGGGAACGTGCTGAGAGATGAGACAGGAAGGGACGTAGTGGGGGTATCAAGACAACCCCCAGGAGGATGGTGATGGCACGTCTGAGACAGGCCACACCAGAAGAGGGCAGGTTTGAGTTGGAAGGTGTGAGCACCACATTGGATCACCAAGTTGAGATGTGTGAGGCCACTTTCACTAAGGCAGCTACCAGAGGTAGGCAGTAGGCTTGCCTCAATTTGTGGATGATCAGAGGTCAACAGAGATGTGGGAAGGAACAAAATTGAATAGAAGGGGGACACAGTATCCAATCAAGGAGACCAGTCCCAAGGGTGTTAAGTGTCCAGTTGGGAGAGGGGGAATGACTAGATAGGCACAGCCTGAGGGGCGGGGGAACCAGCAGAGCCTGGGGTCACCAAGGTCAAGGACGCTGGCACCAGAGGGTCAGGTATGACAGAGACTTCTTAAGAAGTGTCCACAGGACCTCACAGGGTGGCCTTCACAGGCTTTCTCTGACACTCCAGCCAGGTTGACAATGGCTAAACACATCTGAAAAAAACAAGCCAGCAAAGGTCTGGCTAAACGTGCCCTGCTCCCTTGTGACTTGTGCACTTCCCAGGGTTTATGTTTTATATTAATAAATATGCAAAATTAGCAAGGCACACCTGCAGTCTCAGCTACGTGGGGTCAAGGATGCAATGAACCGTGATCTCACCACTGCACTCCAGCCTGGGTGACAGAGCAAACTCTGTCTCTTAAACACACACACACAAGCCCTCATCGATACTTCTCTCCGGCTTCATAAGAAATTACCCCTTCCCAAGATTTACATGTTCTGAGCAAACTAAACAGGTTTTTTTTCCTGGTGGCTGAATACTATTACTCATCCCAAGTATATATTTGTTCATAAACTATTTACTGGACATCTACTATGTGCCAGATACCTTGTAAGCACTTAATACCTCAGTGAACAAAAGAGATAAAGACACGTGCCACTGAGCATTTTATGTTCTTAAAGTGAAGGCAGATCTTAAGCAATAAAATCATTACGTCATAGAATAAAGAGTGATAACTGTCATGGAGAAAGAAAAAATAAAAGAGAGACGCGAAGTGCCAGTCAGGAAGGAGGATGGAGTCATGATTCGATGTTACGCAGAGTGGTCAGGGTCAGCCTCTTTGAGAAAGTGACGTTGAGGAGAAACAGGGCTCATTTAACCTTGGGTTTCTTCCCCTCTCTCTGCATGGAAAAGCAGAATTACAGAAATGTCCAGGAGCAGCTGAATGATTCTGAGCCCACCAATATAACTGGGCACAAAACTCAGGAAGGGTGACCAGGAAGCCATCCAAGATGTGAGCCTGACTTTGCCACCAAACATGATGGTGATAAAATCAGAAACCTGGACAGGAAGTCTCTACGGGGCAGGGTTTTGAGTGGCCTTCACCAAAGCTGGAAAACACACAAGGAGTGACAAGCCCCAACAGACAGAAACCTCCAGAGCAGGCCAAGTAGGTAACAGCAGAGGCAGCCTCTGTGTCTCATTCACACTCTGATGGAGGGGAGGGACTTGCTGCCCAGAGCCAAAGAAGGCACGCTGGCAGGATTGAGGGGAGGAGAAACCCTGGTTTCTAATTCTCCTGCTGGCTGCAGCTCAAGAATTCGAAAAGGGGATTTTTGCTTTCGAGAAAATGCTGGATCTTCTGGATGGAGTTGTGTCTCCTGGTCACATTGGTTTCATCCCCGATCAATGTCAGAGCTGCCCTCTGTGGCCTGTTGCACATTGTCGGGAAGAGAAGAGATGTCTGAAG
>NW_007146461.1:0-4368 GCF_000164805.1 Carlito syrichta
TCACACTCTGATGGAGGGGAGGGACTTGCTGCCCAGAGCCAAAGAAGGCACGCTGGCAGGGTTGAGGGGAGGAGAAACCTTGGTTTCTAATTCTCCTGCTGGCTGCAGCTCAAGAATGCGAAAAGGGGATTTTTGCTTTCGAGAAAATGCTGGATCTTCTGGATGGAGTTGTGTCTCCTGGTCACATTGGTTTCATCCCCGATCAATGTCAGAGCTGCCCTCTGTGGCCTGTTGCACATTGTCGGGAAGAGAAGAGATGTCTGAAGACCAGCGATGAGGAAATGCAGTTCCAGATTGCAAAGGGGAAGAAGGTGCTGGGCAATGAGAAGAAAGATGAGAGGAACCGGCTTCTTCAGGATGCCACTGGACAGCTCAATCCTCACCCAAGGTACCTCTGTGGACCTCACGACATGTGCAGGCCTGTTGAGCAGGGCGTTTTCTTTTAAGAAAAACCACACACAAATGCATGGGTGAGGGCTTCCAGTTACAGACAACAGGATTTCCTCTAGCTAGTTAGGGAATGAGCAGTTTATTATAGGATAAGACAGTATGCCCAGCCATTGAATGATGCAGAAGGAGATTTGCCAGCGCCACACCATAGAACCGGCACAGTGAGGGCAGCTGTCCTGGCCCCATCACAAGGCTGCTGAACCTGGACACCACTGGTACCCTGGGGGATCCTGCCCCTGCCCTCCACAACAACCCACCCCAGCACATCATCACTATTCAGAGTCAAAACGAGTGGGTGCGTAGGATCCCTGGACCCGAAGTCACATGTTCACACCTTAAAAACCAGAAAGGCTATGAAATGGGATGCTTGGAAGAGTCCACAGTGGAGGGCAGGTTCTACACTGTAGGGAATTACCACACTGTGAACAGGATGTTGAAGCAATCTGGGGAAGCTATAAACACCGAGGTACACCCCCGCATATGCACTGATTCATCAAACACATTAAAAAAAAAAGGGAGGTGCAGTTACACTGTCCACGCTGTGCTCCGGGAAGAATGCGGCACACGCATCCTTGCTTTCTTTGGACAATGGGGGAAAACAATGACAGGCATTAGAAAAACCAGAAACAATGTCACTGTTCACCAATAAAATATCTTCTGGGCCGGGGGCTTGGTGGCTCAACCTGTAATCCCAGTCCTTTTGGGAGGCCAATGCGAGTGAATTGCCTGGGCCTGCTTGAGACCAGCCCGGGTAACTTGGCGAGACCTCGTCTCTACAATAAATCAAAAATCAGTCCGGCATGGTAGCACGTGCCTGTAGTTCCAGCTACTGGGAAGGCTGAGTCAGGAGGATCACCGGAATCCCGCAGGTCAAGGCTGTGGTGGCCCGGGAGTATGCCACTGCACTCCAGTTGGGGCCACGAAGTGAGACTCCAACTCAAAAACAAAAAACAAAAACTACACTTCAGTTAATCAAACAGCCTTAAGAAAATGAATAAGCAAGGCATACAGTAGGGAAAAATATTTGCAGACATATGTGACAAAGAATTTGTGGCCAGACAACCAATTTTAAAAATGAGTAAAAACTTTTAAGAGATACTCCACAAAGGGAATGCAAATAGCCAATAAGCACACAAAAAAGCAGTTAATAAATATTATTATTAGTCATCAAGGAAATGCAAGTTAAAGCTACAAGAACACACCTATCTATTCCCTAGACTGTTTAAAGGTAAAAAGACAATGCCACAAATGGCCCTGCCTCCCACTGCTGGTGGGAAAGTAAAAGAGCCCAATTTAGAAAATAAGTGTGGCAGGGTAAAGGTACAGATGATACAAGGGTGGCAGGCGTATGGCAGGGATGCAGGTACAGATAGATGATACATGTATGTCAGGATGCTGACAATGACTAAAACTCAGTGGTAGGGTTTAATATACTACTCTGCATACTTTATGTGTCGTTTAAATTTCCCACAGTAAAATATTTAGAAGTTAATAAAACTTTTTTATGTTCTTAAATTCAAAACCCACTTCTTTGCCTAATATTATAACTTAATTGAGGAGATATACATAAAACATCTGAACAGTATGATAAATCTGCCGCATTTTCAGATTTAGTGAGTATAATTTGGATTATTAGTGAGTAATCCTAAAAGCCCACATCCACATTTGTGATGTCAGCGACACACAAACATGAATGACACCTTCCAATGCTGACATACAGGTTCTACATTCTCATTTATTTGCTGTTCTCTGCCCAAAGCCAACTGCTAGTACTTGTGAAAGGGAAGACCATACATATATTTTTTCTTTTTGAATTTTCCCTTTTTCTCTGGACAAGAGATCATATATTAGCTGGGTGCAGTGGCTCACGCCTGTAATCCCAGCACTTTGGGAGGCTGAGGTGAGAGGACTGCCTGAGTCCAGGGTTTGAGACCAGTCTCAGCAACTTGGTGAGACCTCCCTCGTATCTACGGTAAATCAAAAAATTAGCTGGGCTTGGTGGCACGTGCCTGTCGTTCTATCTATTTGGAAGGCTGAGGAGGAAAGATCACCTGAGCCCAGAAGGTCAAGGCTGCAGTGGCCATGAGTGGCCCGCTGCACTCCAGCTTGGGAAACAGAGTGAGACTCCAACTCAAAAAAAAAAAAGAAAAAAGAGGAAGGCCATATCATATTTTTAAGAGTTTTTTAAAAAGTGATAGTACTCCACTAGAAGACACACATTTTTGGTAAATAGTGACAAGTCAAATCTGGTGGAGGCTCAGAGCAGTGCTTAAATGCACCAAAAAGCACCAAGACAACTCAGAACATTGCTTTAGAGAATGTTTCAGTCACTGTCAAAGTTTACTGGATTATGTGAAGTTCTCAAATTAGAGAATCTGCAAAGATTTAAGGACATTTTCTTATCAGTACCAAACGTCTGCTATAGGTGATGAAGTGCTAAACTGAATAAAAACAAAATATCAAAACCCCAAAAATGAGAATAAAAATGACTATAAAAAGAGTTTTAAAACGATGTGCTCTTTTAAAGCGCAAAAGGAAATGACAGCTTGAATGCAGCTCTTAAATATATACTCCGAGAGTTTGAAAAACACTGCTAGGGTGGGGAATGGGGCACAATATCAATAAGGGTGCCTGATTTCAAACCAGGCAAAATGGAAACCAAAGGGAGGCCCAAACTTCACCTGCATGATGTCCACTTGTATGTCTAATTCTGAATTGTACACACACATCTTTAAAATAAAATTTAAAAAAGGAAGAAAATCGCTGCTTTGCAAGTATATCCCTAATAATATGGGTTACAACCTAATTTTTTTCAGAAATTTATCTCATGGTATTACAGATGAATTTTTTTTTTTTTTTTAGTTCAAATCTCACTATTTGCCCAGGCTGGAGTGGAATGCTCACAGCCACTGCATCCTCAATCTGCTAGGCTCAGGTGATCCTTCTGCTTCAGCCTTCCAAGTAGCTGGAACTACAGGCATGCGCCATCATGCCCAGCTAATGTTTTTATTTATTGTAGAAACAAGATGCCACCAAGTTACCAGACTGGTCTCAAACCCCTGGGCTCAGGCAATCCTCTCACCTCAGCCTCCCAAAGTACTCACAGTCTGAGCCACCATGCCCGGCAACAGATGAATATTTTTAACTGAATTATATTCAAACTCTACTGATTACTAACAGCTTTAAAGAATCAAGCAAATTACTAGCATTATAGTTACTCAAAGCACGTTGTCGTTAGATTTTTATTGGAAGCAGTTGAATGAACTGATAAGATTAAAAAGTTGACTACTGAAAATCAATTTCAGGCACACATAAACATGTAAGATATGTTTCTGTAAGTCAAAGGCCTCATCATTTATCTCATGTGTTTCAGGGATCACTTCCACACTATGAGGAGTAACTTGACAATTTCCTCACAATCACATGTCAGTACATCTATTGATAAAAGACCACGGCTACATGACTCCCAAGTTCTCACTAATGGACTTACAGAGCTGGTACAACAAAAATTCACTCAATGAGCACACGATAAGTTCTTAAGTATACATGGGGTACGTACAAAAAATAGGGAGAAAATGGCTGATGGTTTCAAGTAGGCGCCAGGACACACCCCTAAGAAACATGAGACAGGGTCACTGGAAAAGAACCATGATCTGATGCTGGGGTAGATAAAACAAGGACCTAAGAGTTAAGGGGTACTAAAGAGGCTATATCTATTCTCTGCATGGCTCATAAAGCAGGACTGCGTGAACTTTTTTTAAAGCTAAAGTATGTAGATAATCAGGATCTGATTCACCTGAGTGGAAACATTAAGTGTACGGTCATTCTGGCTTATACTCAGATTTCATTATTAATGGAAAAAAAAAAAACAAGTGGCAAGAGAAAAGCCTGAGTTCAGCATATCTTAAAGCCGAAGGC
>NW_007146462.1:0-852 GCF_000164805.1 Carlito syrichta
ATTTTTATTGTAGAGACGAGGTCTCACCAAATTGCCCAAACTGATCTCAAACACCTGGCCTTGGGCAATCTTCTCACCTTAGCCTCCCAAATTGCTGAGATGACAGGCTTGAGCCACCATGCCCAGTCCTCTTTTTTAAAAATGTCTGCTTTAAATGGGTGAGATGGCTCACGCCTGTAATCCCAGAATTTGGCAGGCAGAGGTGAGAGGATTGCCTGAACCCAGGGATTCAAGACCAGTCTGGGCAACTTGACAAGATCTCAGCACTACAAAGGTGGGTATGGAGGTGCATGCCTGTATTTCTGGCTACCTTATGTGCTGAAGTCTGTAGTTCCAGCTACTGAGAAGACTGAGGCAGAAGGATTGACTGAGTCAAGAATACCGAGGTTGCGGTGGCCATGAGCACGTGACTGCTCTCCAGCCTGGGCAACAGAGTGAGACTGGCTGAAAATAAAATAAAGAATTAGGATTCAATTTTTTAATGTAAATTCCAGCCAAATCTTTCATTATTTCTTTCCTTTTTTTCTGAGTCGGGTTCTCACTCTGTTGCCCAGGCTGGAATGTAGTGGCATGCTCAAGGATGCCTCAGCTGGGACCTAATTACTGGGCTCAGGTGATCCTTCCCCCTCACCCTCCAAGTAGCTGGAACTAGAGGCATACACCACCATGCCTGGCTAAGATTTTGATTTTTATTGTAGAGAAGAGATCTCACCAAATTGCCCAAACTGGTCTCAAAAACCTGGACTCAGGCAATCCTCAAACCTTGGCCTCCCAAAGAGCTGAAATGACAGGCATGAGCCACCAAAACCCATCCTCTTTTTTTTTAATGTATGCTTTAACTGGGTGAGGTGG